>NW_023602267.1:0-13743 GCF_014898055.3 Talpa occidentalis | reverse complement strand
CCTCCCCTGACCGGGTCCCCGGCCCTCCGTCTGGGCGTCTACGGCTCACAGCCCCGCCACTGGGGCTGTGGAGTGGGAGAGGGGGTGCAGGCGTTCCCCAGGAGGAAGGTTTGGGCTTCCGCAAAGGGGAAGAGAGCCCCGTTCCACCATGGGGGCTGACAATCCCATACCCCTATGGGTGCAGGGGTGTCCTCAGCCCGGTGGAGGCTGAGGGTCCCCGAACCCCATCACCAGCGTCCCATGGCGGCGGCTCTAGGAAATGCACCTTTGCGCAGCCAGAGTCGGGTGGGCGGGGTCAGGCTCCCGGCCAGGGGTGAAGCCTGGGTCTCATCACCGCTGCTGGGCCAGGTGCGGACTCTTCCCGTTTGAGTGGTGCTGCCTTGCCTGGGGTTACTTATCGCGCCGGCCTGTGTTTTCCTGCAGTTTTGGAAGAGGCAAGGTTCGCCGCTTTTTCCCTGCCTTCCGCGGGTGCCATCCCCTGACCGAGACCCCGGCCCTCCGTCTAGGGTTCTGCGGGCGCACGGCCCAGCGCGCTGGGGCTGTGAATGCGAGAGGTAGGGTGCAGGCGTGCCCCGGGAGGAAGGTTGGGGCTTCCGCGAAAGGGAAGTGGGACTCGCTCCCCCATGGGGGAGAAAAATCCCGTAACCCATGGGTGCATGGGTGGCCCCCAGCCCGGTGGGGGCTGAGGTTCCCCGAACCCCCTCACCAGCGAACCCTAGCGGCAGCCCTAGGAAGTGCACCTGTGCGCAGCCAGAGTCGGGTGGGCAGGGTCAAGCTATGGCCAGGGGCGGAGCCTGGGGCTCATCAGCGCTGCTGGGCCATGTGCGGACTCTTCCCCTTTGAGTGGTGCTGGCTTTCCCGGAGCTTTTTTCCGCACCGGCCTGTGTGCCTGCAGTTTTGGAAGAGGCCGGATCGCCGCCCGTCCCTGGCTTCCAGGGGGTACCCTCCCCTGACCGGGACGCCGGCCCTCCGTCTAGTGCTTCTGCGGGCGCACGGACCCGGTGATGGGGTGTGAGGGCGAGAGGAGGGTGCAGGCGTGCCCCAGGAGCAATGTTTTGGTCTTCCGCGTAGGGCAAGAGGGCCCAGTTCCCCCATGAGGGAGGACAATCCCGTACCTCCATGGGTGCTGGGGAGGATCCAGCCCGGTGGGGGCTGAGGGTCCCCGAACCCCCTCACCTGCGCCCCTAGCGGCGGCCCTAGGAAGTGCACCTGTGCACAGCCAGAGTCTGGTGGGCGGAGTGAGGCTCCGAGCAGGGGTGGAGCCGGGGCTCATCAACGGTGTTGGCCAGGTGCGGACTCTTCCCCATTGAGTGGTGCTGGCTTGCCCAGGGCTTTTTTCCGCGCCGGCCAGTGTACCTGCAGTTTTTTAAGAGGCCGCGGTCGCCGATTTTCCCTGGCTTCCAGCGGGTGCCCTCCCGTGACCGGAACCCCGCCCCTCCATCTAGAGCGTCTGCGAGCGCACGGCCCCGCCGCTGGGGCTGTGAGTGCGAGAGGAGGCTGCAGTTGTGCCCCGGGAGGAAGGTTTGGGCTTCCGCGAAGGGAAGAGGGCCCCGCTCCCCAATGGGGGAGGACAGTCTCATACCACCATTTGTGCAGGGGTGGTCCCAGCCCAGTGGGGGATGAGGATCCCCGAACCCCCTCACCAGCGACCCCTAGCGGCGGCCCTAGGAAGTGCACCTGTGCGCAGCCAGAGTCGGGTGGGCTGGGTCAGGCCCCGGCCAGGGTCGGACCCTGTGGCTCATCAGCGCTGCTGGGCCAGTTAGGGACACAACTCTGCAGTTGTGCCCTGGGAGGAAGGTTTGGGCTTCTGCGAAGGGGAAGAGTGCCCCGTGCCCTATGGGGGAGGAAAATCCCGTACCCCCATGGGTGCAGGGCTGGCCCCAGCCCGGTGGGGGCTGAGGGACCCCGAACCCCCTCACAGCGACCCCTAGCGGCGGCCATAGAAAGTGCACCTGTGCGCAGCCAGAGTCGGGTGGGCGGGGTCCGGCTATGGCCATGGGCGGAGCCTGGGGCTCATCAGCGCTGCTGTCCAGGTGCGGATTCTTTCCCTTTCAGTGTTGCTGGCTTTCCTGGAGCTTTTTCCGCACCGGCCTGTGTGCCTTCAGTTTTGGAAGAGGCCACGATCGCCGCTTGTCCATGGCTTCCAGGGGGTGCCCTCCCCTGACCGGGACCCCGGCCCTCCGTCTAGTGCGTATGTGGGTGCACGGCCCCGGTGCTGGGGTGTGAGTGCGAGAGGAGGGTGCAGGCGTGCCACGGGAGGAAGTTTTGGCTTCTGCGAAGGGGAATAGGGCACTATCCCCCATTGGGGAGGACGTTCTCGTACCCCGGTGGGTGCAGGGGTGGCCCCAGCCCGGTGGGGGCTGAGGGTCACCGAACCCCCTCACCTGAGCTCCCTAGCGGCGGCCCTAGGAAGTGCACCTGTGCGCAGCCAGAGTCGGGTGGGCTGGTTCAGGTTCCTGCCAGGGGCGGAGCCTGGGGCTCATCAAGCGCTGCTGGGCCAGGTGCAGACTCTTCCCCTTTGAGTGTTGGCTTTCCCGGGGCTTTTTTCCGCGCCGGTCTCTGTGCCTGCAGTTTTGGAAGAGGCCGCAGTCGCCGCTTGTCCCTGGCTTCAGGGGGTGCCCTCCCTGACCGGGAACCCGACCCTCAGTCTAGGGCGTCTGCGGGCGCACGGCCCCGCCTCTGGGCTGTGAGTTCGAGAGGAGGGTGCAGGCGTGCCCCGGGAGGATGGTTTGGGCTTCGCGAAGGGGAAGAGGGACCCGTTCCCCCATGGGGAAGGACAATCCCGTACCCCCATGTGTGCAGTGGTGGCCCCAGCCCGGTGGGGCTGAGGGTCCCCGAATCCCCTCACCAACGACCCCTAGCGGCGTCCCTAGGAATTGCACCTCTGCACAGCCAGATTCGCGTTTTCGGTGTCAAGCTATGGCCAGGGGCGGAGCCTGGGGCTCATCAGCGCTGCTGTCCAGGTGCGGATTCTTCCCCTTTGAGTGTTGCTGGCTTTCCCGGAGGTTTTTTCCACACCGGCCTGTGTGCCTGCAGTTTTGGAAGAGGCCGCGATAGCCGTTTGTCCATGGCTTCCAGGGGGTGCCCTCCCCTGACCGGGACCCCGGCCGTCCCTCTAGTGCGTATGTGGGCGCACGGCCCCGGTGTTGGGGTGTGAGTGCGAGAGGAGGTTGCCGTCGTGCCACGGGAGGAAGGTTTTGGCATCTATGAAGGGGAATAGGGCCCTATCCCCCATCGGGGAGGACATTCTCTTACCCCGGTGGGTGCAGGGGTGGCCCCAGCCTGGTGGGGGCTGAGGGTCACCGAAACCTCTCACCAGCGCCCCCTAGCGGCGGCCCTAGGAAGAGCACATGTGCAAAGCCAGAATCGGTTGGGCGGGGTCAGTCTCCGGCCAGGTGCGAAGCCTGGGGCTCATCAGCGCTGCTGTGCAAGGTACGGACACTTCCCCTTTGAGTGGTACTGGCTTGCCCTGGGCTATTTATCGCGCCGGACTGTGTGCATGCAGTTTTGTAAGCGGCCACGGTCGCCGCATGTCCCTGGCTTCCAAGGGGTGCCCTCTCCTGACCGGGAACCCGGCCCTCCGTCTATGGCATCTGCGGGGGCACGGCCCCGTCGCTGGAGCTGTGAGTGCGAAGAGGAGGTTGCTGGCGTGCCTGGGAGAAAGGTTTGTTCTGACCCCGAGGGGAAGAGGGCCCCGTTCACGCATGGGGGAAGAAAGTTCCGTTCCCCCATGGTTTCAAGGTGACCCTAGCCCCAGGGGTGTGAGGGTCCCCGAATCGCCTCACTAGCGAGCCCTAGCGGCCGCCCTTGAAAATGAACCTGTGCTCAGCCATAGTCAGGTGGTCGGGGTCAGGCTCAGCCAGGAGCAGAGCCTGGGGCTCATCAGCGCTGCTGGGCCAGTTAGGGACTCTTCCCCTTGGAGTGGTGCTGGCTTGCCCGCGGCTTTTTTCCGCCTCGGCCTGAGTGCCTGCAGTTTTGGAAGAGGACCTGGTCGCCGCTTGTCCCTGGCTTCCAGGGGGTGCGCTTCACTGACTGGGACCCCGGGAGGAAGGTTTGGACTTCCGCGAAGGGGAAGAGGGCCCCGTTCCCCCATGGGGGAGGACAATCCCGACCCCCTTGGGTGCAGGGGTGGTCCAGCCCTGGTGGGGGACGAGTGTCCCCGAACACCCTCACCAGCGCCTCCTAGCGGCGGCCCTAGGAAGTGCACCTGTGTGCAGCCAGAGTCGGGTGGGCGGGGTCAGGCTCCTGCCATGGGCGGAGCCTGGAGCTCATGAGCACTGAAGGGCCAGGTGCGGACTCTTCCCCTTTGAGTGGTGCTTGCTTTCCCGGGGCTTTTTTCCGCGCCGGCCTGTATGCCCGCACTTTTGGAAGAGGCCACGGTCACCACTTGTCCCTGGCTTCCAGCGGCTGCCCTCCCCTGACCGGAAACCCGGCCCTCCGTCTAGGACGTCTGCAGGCGCACGGCCCGGCCGCTGGGGCTGTGAATGCGAGAGGAGTGTGCAGGCGTGCCCCGGGAGCAAAGTTTGGGCTTCCGTGTAGGGGAAGAGGGCCCCCTTCCCCGATGGGGGTGGACAATCCCGTACCCCCATTCGTGCACGGGAGGCCCCAGCCTGGTGGGGCTGAGGTTCCCTGAACCTCACCAGCGCCCCTTAGCGGCGGCACTACGAAGTGCACCTGTTCGCAGCCACAGTCGGGTGGGCGGGATCAGGCTCCGAGCAGGGGCGGAGCCTGGGGCTCATCAGCGCTGCTGGGCCAGGTGTGGACTCTTCCCCTTTGAGTGGTACTGGCTTGCCCGGGGCTTTTTTCCGCGCCGGCCTGTGTGCCTGCAGTTTTGGAAGAGGCCGCGGTCGCCGCTTGTCCCTGGCTTCCAGGCGGTGCGCTTCCCTGATCGGGACCCCGGCCCTCCGTCTAGGGCCTCTGCGGGGGCACGGCCCCGGTACTGGGGCTGTGAGTGCGAGAGGAGTGTGCAGGCGTGCCCCGGGAGGAAGGTTTGTACTTCCGTGAAGGGGATGAGGGCCCCGATCCCCCATGGTGGAGGACATTGCCGTACACCCGTGGGTGCAGGGGTGGCCCCAGACCGGTGGAGACTGAGGGGACCCGAACCCCCTCACCAGAGTCCCCTAGAGGCAACCCTAGGAAGTGCACCTTTGAGCAGCCAGAGTCGGGTGGGCGGTGTCAGTCTCCGGCCTGGGACGGAGCCAGGAGCTCAACAGCACTTCTGGTTCAGGTGTGGACTCTTCCCCTTTGAGTGGTGTTGGCAAGCCCGGGTCTTTTTTCCGAGCCGGCCTGTGTGCCTGCTGTTTTAGAAGAGGCCGCGGTCGCCGCTTGTGCCTGGCTTCCAGGGGATGCCCTCTACTGACCAGGACCCCGGCCCTCCGTCTAGAGCGTCTTCGGGAGCAAGTCCACGCCGCTGGGCTGTGAGTGCGAAAGGAGGGTGCACGCGTGGCCCGGACGAAAGGTTTGGGCTACCGCGAAGTGGAAGGGGGCCCCGCTCCCCCTTGGGGGAGGACGTCCAGTACCCTCATGGGTGCAGGGGTGGCCCCAGCCCGGTGGGGGCTGAGGGTCCCCGAACCCCCTAAACAGCTCCCCCTAGCGGCGGCCTAGGAAGTGTACCATTGCGCAGCCAGATTCGGGTGGGCGTGCTCAGTCTCGGCCAGGGGCGAAGCCTGGGACTCATCAGCGCTGCTAGGCCAGATGCGGACTCTTCCCCTTTGAGTGGTGCTGGCTTGCACGGGGCTTTTTTACGCGCTGGCCTGTGTGCCTGCAGTTTTGGAAGAGGCCGCGGTCGCCGCTTGTCCCTGGCTTCCAGCTGGTGCCCTCCCCTGACAGGGTCCCCAGCCCTCCGTCTATGGCATCTGCGGGTGCACGGCCCCGCCGCTGGGTCTGTGAATGTGAGAGGAGGGTGCAGGCGTGCCCCGGGAGGAAGGTTGGGCTTCCGCGAAGGGGAAGAGTGCCACGCTCCCCCATTGGGGAGGACAGACCCGTACCCCATGGGTGCATTGGTGGCCCCAGCCCGGTGGGGGCTGAGGGTCCCCGATACCCCTCACCAGCGCCCCTAGCGTCGGCCTTAGGAAGTGCACCTGTGCGCAGCCAGAGTCGGGTGGGCGGGGTCAGGCTCCGGCCAGGGGCTGAGCCTGGGGCTCATCAGCGATGCTGGGCCAGGTGCGGACTCTTCCCCTTTGGGTGGTGCCGGCAAGTTGGGGGCTTTTTTCCGTGCCGGCCGGTGTGCCTACACTTTTGGAAGAGGCCGCGGTCGCCGCTAGTTCCTGGCTTCCAGGGGGTGCCCTCCCCTGACCGGGACCCTGGCCCTCCGTTTAGGGCGTCTGCGGGCGCACAGCCTGCCGCCGGGGCTGTGAGTGCGAGAGGAGGGTGCAGACGTGCACCGGGAGGAAGGTTTGGGCTTCCGCGAAGGAGAAGAGGGCACCAGCTGGAAGCCAGGGACAAGCGGCGACCGCGGCCTCTTCCAAAACTGCAGGCACACATGGGGAGGACAATCCCAACCCCCATGCGTGCAGGCATGGCCCCAGCCCTGTGGGTGCTGAGGGTCCCCGAACCCCTTCACCAGCGCCCCCTTGCGGTGGCCATATTAAGTGCACATGTGCGCAGCCAGAGTCGGGTGGGCGGGGTCAGGTTCTGGCCAAGGGCGGTGCCTGGGGCTCATCAGCGCTGCTGGGCCTTTTGCGAACTCTTCCCCTTTGAGTGGTGCTAGCTTACCCGGGGCTTTTTTCCGCGCCGGCCTGTATGCCTGCACTTTTGGAAGAGGCCACGTTCGTCGCTTGTCCTGGCTTCCAGGGGGTGCCCTCCCCTGACTGGGACCCCGGCCCTCCGTCTAGGGAGTCTGCAGGCACACGGTCCCACCGCTGGGGATGTGAGTGTGAGAGGAGGGTTCAGGCGTGCCCCAGGAATAATGTTTGGGCTTCCGCAAAGGGGAAGAGGGCACCGTTCTCCTATGGGGGAGGACAACCCCATACCCCCATGGGTGCAGGGGTGACCCCAGCCCGGTGGGGAATGAGGGTCCCCGAACCTTCTCACCAGCGCCCCCTTGCGGCGGACCTAGGAAAAGCACCTGTGCGCAGCTAGATTCGGGTGGGCGGAGTCAGGCTCCGGCCAAGGGTGGTGCCTGGGGCTCATCAGTGATGCTGGGCCTGGTGCGAACTCTTCCCCTTTGAGTGTTGCTGGCTTGCCCGGGGCTTTTTTCCGCGCCGGCCTGTGTGCATGCAGTTTCAGAAGAGGCCGCGATCGCCGCTTGTCCCTGGTTTCCAGGGGGTGCCCTCCACTTACCGGGACCCCGGCCCTCCGTATAGGGAGTCTGCGGGTGCACGGCCCCGCTGCTTGGGCTTTGACTGCCAGAGGAGGGTAAAGGCTTTCCCCGGGAGGAAGGTTTGGGCTTCCGTGAAGGGGAAGAGGGCCCCGTTCCACCATGGGGGATGACAATCCCGTACCCCCATGGGATAGGGGTGACCCCAGCCCGGTAGGGGCTGAGTGTCCAGGAACCCTCTCACAAGCGCCCGCTAACGGCAGCCACAGGAAGAGCACCTGTGCGCAGCCAGAGTCGGGTGGGCGGTGTCAGGCTCCGGCCAGGGGCAGATCCTGGGGCTCATCAGCGCTGCTGCCCCCGTGCGGACTCTTCCCCTTTGAGTGGTTCTGGCTTGCCCGGGGCTTTTTTCCGCGCCAGCCTGTTTGCCTGCAGTTTTGGATGAGGCCGCGGTCGCTGCTTGTCCCTGGCTTCCAGGGGGTGCACTCCCCTGACCGGGACACCGATGCTCCGTGTAGGGCATCTGCGGGCGCCCGGCCCCGCCGCTGTGCTGTGATTGCGAAAGGAGGTTGCAGGCGTGACCCAGGAGGAAGGTTTGGGCTTCTGCGTACGGGAAGAGGGCCCAGTTCCCCCATGGAGGAGGTACAATCCCGTACCCCCATGGGTGCATGGGTGGCCCCAGCCCGGTGGGGGCTGAGGGTCCCGAACCCCCTCACCAGCGCCCAGTAGCGGCGGTCCTAGGAAGTGCAAATGTGCGCAGCCAGAGTCGGGTGGGCGGGGTCAGGCTCCGGCTAGGGGCGAAGTATGGGGCTCATCAGCTCTGCTGGGCCAGGTACGGACTCTTCCCCTTTGAGTGTTGCTGGCTTTCCCGGAGCTTTTCTCTGCACCGGCCTGTGTGCCTGCAGTTTTGGAAGAGGCCGCGATCGCCGCTTGTCCCTGGCTTCCAAGGGGTGCCCTCTCCTGACCGGGAACCCGGCCCTCTGTCTAGGGCATCTGCGGGTGCAAGGCCCCGCCTATGGGGCTGTGAATGCGAGAGAGGGTGCAGGCGTGCCCCTGGAGGAAGTTTTGGGCTTCCGTGAAGGGGAAGAGGGCCCCGCACCCCCATGGGGGAGGACAGTCCCGTACCCCCATGGATGCAAGTGTGGCCCCAGCCCGGTGGGGGCTGAGGGTCCCCGAAACCCCTCACCAACACCCCCTAGCGGCGGCCCTAGGAAGTGCACCTGTGCGCAGCCAGATTCGGGTGGGCGGGGTCAGCCTCCGGCCAGGGGTGTAGCCTGGGGCTCCTCAGCGCTGCTGGGCCAGGTGCGGATCTTCCCCTTTGAGTGGTGCTGGCTTCCTGGGGCTTTTTTCCGCAAAGGCCTGTGTGCCTGCAGTTTTGGAAGAGGCCGCGGTCGCCGCTTTTCCTGGCTTCCAGCGGGTGCCCTCCCCTGACCGGAACCCCGGCCCTCCATCTAGGGCATCTGCGAGCGCACGGCCCCGCCGCTGGGGCTGTGAGTGCGAGAGGAGGCTGCAGTTGTGCCCCGGGAGGAAGGTATGGGCTTCCGCGAAGGGAAGAGGGCCCCGCTACCCAATGGGGGAGGACAGTCTCATACCACCGTTGGTGCAGGGGTGGCCTCAGCCCAGTGGGGGCTGAGGATCCCCGTACCGCCTCACCAGCGCCCCATAGCGGCGGACCTAGGAAGTGCATCTGTGCGCAGCCAGATTCGGGTGGGCGGGTTCAGACTCCGGCCATGGGCGTAGCCTGGGGCTCATCAGTGCTGCTGGGCCAGGTGCGGACTCTTCCCCTTTGAGTGGTGCTGGCTTCCTGGGGCTTTTTTCCGCAAAGGCCTGTGTGCCTGCAGTTTTGGAAGAGTCCGCGGTTGCCACTTGTCCCTGGCTTCCAGGGGGTGCCCTACCATGACCGGGACCCCGGCCCTCCTTCTGGGGCGTCTACAGGCGCACAGCCCCGCCGCTGGGGCTGTGAGTGGGAGAGGAGGGTTTAGGCGTTCCCCAGGAGGAAGGTGTGGGCTTCCGCGAAGGGAAAGAGAGCCCCGTTCCACCATGGGGGAGGACAATCACGTACCCCCATGGGTGCAGGTGTGACCCCAGCCCGGTGGGGGCTGAGGGTCCCCGAACCCCTTCACCAGCGCCCCCTAGCGGCGGCCCTAGGAAGTGCACATGTGCACAGCCAGAGTCTGGTGGGCGGAGTGAGGCTCCGAGCAGGGGTGGAGCCTGGTGCTCATCAACGGTGTGGGCCAGGTGCGGACTCTTCCCCATTGAGTGGTGCTGGCTTGCCCGGGGCTTTTTTCCGCGCCGGCCGGTGTACCTGCAGTTTTGTAAGAGGCCGCGGTCGCCGCTTTTCCCTGGCTTCCAGCGGGTGCCCTCCCGTGACTGAAACCCCGGCCCTCCATCTAGGGCGTCTACGAGCGCACGGCCCTGCCGCTGGTGCTGTGAGTGCGAGAGGAGGCTGCAGTTGTGCCCCGGGTGGAAGGTTTGGGCTTCCGCGAAGGGAAGAGGGACCCGCTCCCCAATGGGGGAGGACAGTCTCATACCACCGTTGGTGCAGGGGTGGCCCCAGCCCAGTGGGGGCTGAGGATCCCCGTACCGACTCACCATCGCGCCCTAGCGGCGATCCTAGGAAGTGCACCTGTGCGCAGCCAGAGTCGGGTGGGCGGGGTCAGGCTCCGGCCAGGATCGGACACTGTGGTTCATCATCGCTGCTGGGCCAGGTGCGGACTCTTCCCCTTTGAGTGGTGATCGCTTGCTCGGGGCTTTTTTCCGCTCCGGCCTGTGTGCCTGCAGTTTTGGACGAGCCCGCTGTCGCCGCATGTCCCTGGCTTCCAGGGGTTGCACTCCCGTGACCGGGACCCCGGCCCTCCGTTTAGGGCGTCTGCGGCGCACGGCACCACAGCTGGGTCTGTGAGTGCGAGAGGAGATTGCTGGCGTGCCTGGGAGAAAGGCTTGGGCTTCCGAGAAGGGTTAGAGGGCCCCGTTCGCCCATGGGGGACGAAAATCCAGTAACCCCATGGGTGCAGGTGTGGCCCCAGTCATTGGGGCTGAGTGTCCCCGAACCCCTTCACCAGCGCCCCCTAGAGGCGGCCATAGGAAGTGCACCTGTGCGCAGCCAGAGTCGGGTGGGCGGAGGCATACTCCAGCCAGGGGCGGAGCCTGGGGCTCATAGCGCTGCTGGGCCAGGTGTGGACTCTTCCCCTTTGAGTGGTGCTGGCTTGCCCGGGGCTATTTCTTGCGCCGGCCTGTGTGCCTGCAGTTTTGGAAGAGGCCGCGGTCGCCGCTTGTCCCTGGCTTCCATCGGGTGCCCTCCCCTGACAGGGACCCCGGCCCTCCGTCTAGGGCGTCTGCGGGTGCACGGCCCCGCCGCTGCGTCTGTGAATGCGAGAGGAGTGTGCAGGCGTGCCCCGGGAGGAAGGTTGGGCTTCCGCGAAGGGGAAGAGGGCCACGCTCCCCCACTGGGGAGGACAGACCCGTACCCCATGGGTGCATGCGTGGCCCCAGCCTGGTGGGGGCTGAGGGTCCCCGATCCCCCTCACCAGCGCCCCTAGCGTCGGCCTTAGGAAGTGCACCTGTGCGCAGCCAGAGTCGGGTGGGCAGGGTCAGGCTCTGGCCAGGGGCTGAGCCTGGGGCTCATCAGCAATGCTGGGCCAGGTGCGGACTCTTCCCCTTTGGGTGGTGCCTGCAAGTTCGGTGCTTTCTTCCGTGCCTACCGGTGTGCCTACACTTTTGGAAGAGGCCGCGGTCGCCGCTAGTTCCTGGCTTCCAGGGGGTGTCCTCCCCTGACCGGGACCCCGGCCCTCTGTCTAGGGCGTCTGCGGGCGCACGGCCCGCCGCTGGGGCTGTGAGTGCGAGAGGAGGGTGCAGACGTGCACCGGGAGGAAGGTTTGGTCTTCCGCGAAGGAGAAGAGGGCCCCGTTCCCCCATGGGGGAGGACAATCCGACCCCCATGCGTGCAGCGATGGCCCCAGCCCTGTGGGTGCTGAGGGTCCCCGAACCCCTTCACCAGCGCCCCCTTGCGGCCGCCATATTAAGTGCACATGTGCGCAGCCAGAGTTGGGTGGGCGGGGTCAGGTTCCGGCCAAGGGCGGTGCCTGGGGCTCATCAGCGCTGCTGGGCCTTTTGCGAACTCTTCCCCTTTGAGTGGTGCTGGCTTACCCGGGGCTTTTTTCCGCGCCGGCCTTTATGCCTGCACTTTTGGAAGAGGCCACGTTCGTCGCTTGTCCCTGGCTTCCAGGGGGTGCCCTCCCCTGACCGGGACCCCGGCCCTCCGTCTAGGGAGTCTGCAGGCACACGGTCCCACCGCTGGGGCTGTGAGTGCGAGAGGAGGGTTCAGGCGTGCCCCGGGAGGAATGTTTGGGCTTCCGCAAAGGGAAGAGGGCCCCGTTCCCCTATGGGGGAGGACAATCCCGTACCCCCATGGGTGCAGGGGTGACCCCAGCCCGGTGTTGAATGAGGGTCCCCGAACCTTCTCACCAGCCCCCCCTTGCGGCGGAACTAGGAAATGCACCTGTGCGCAGCCAGAATCGGGTGGGCGGGGTCAGTCTCTGGCCAGGTGCGCAACCTGGGGCTCATCAGAGCTGCTGGGCCAGGTACGGACACTTCCCCTTTGAGTGGTGCTGGCTTGCCCTGGGCTATTTATCGCGCCGGCCTGTGTGCCTGCAGTTTTGGAAGCGGCCACGTTCGCCGCTTGTCCCTGGCTTCCAAGGGGTGCCCTCTCCTGACCGGGAACCCGGCCCTCCGTATAGGGAGTCTGCGGGTGCACGGCCCCGATGCTTGGGCTTTGACTGCTAGAGGAGGGTGCAGGCTTTCCCCGGGAGGAAGGTTTGGGCTTTCGTGAAGGGCAAGAGGGCCCCTTTCCACCATGGGGGATGACAATCCCGTACCCCCATGGGTTCAGGGGTGGCCCCAGCCCGGTAGGGGTTGAGTGTCCAGGAACCCTCTCACAAGCGCCCGCTAACGGCGGCCACAGGAAGAGCACCTGTGCGCAGCCAGAGTCGGGTGTGCGGTGTCAGGCTCCGGCCAGGGGCAGAACCTGGGGCTCATCAGCGCTGCTGGCCCCGTGCGGACTCTTTCCCTTTGAGTGTTGCTGGCTTTCCCGGAGCTTTTTTCCGCACCGGCCTGTGTGCCTGCAGTTTTGGAAGAGGCCGCGATCGCCGCTTGCCCCTGGCTTCCAAGGGGTGCCCTCTCCTGACCGGGAACACGGCCCTCCGTCTAGGGCATCTGCGGGTGCAAGGCCCCGCCTATGGGGCTGTGAATGCGAGAGAGGGAGCAGGCGTGCCCCTGGAGGAAGTTTTGGGCTTCCGTGAAGGGGAAGAGGGCCCCGCACCCCCATGGGGGAGGACAGTCCCGTACCCCCATGGGTTCAGGGGTGGCCCCAGCCCGGTGGGTGCTGAGGGTCCCCGAAACCCCTCACCAACACGCCCTAGCGGCGGCCCTAGGAAGTGCACCTGTGCGCAGCCAGATTCCGGTGGGCGGGGTCAGGCTCCGGCCAGGGGCGTAGCCTGGGGCTCCTCAGCCCTGCTGGGCCAGGTGCGGATCTTCCCCTTTGAGTGGTGCTGGCTTCCTGGGGCTTTTTTCCGCAAAGGCCTGTGTGCCTGCAGTTTTGGAAGAGTCCGCGGTTGCCACTTGTCCCTGGCTTCTGGGGGTGCCCTCCCCTGAACGGAACCCCGGCCCTCCGTCTGGGGCGTCTACGGGTGCATAGCCCCGCCGCTGGGGCTGTGAGTGGGCGAGGAGGGTTCAGGCGTTCCCCAGGAGGAAGCTTTGGGCTTCCGCGAAGGGGAAGTGAGCCCCGTTCCACCATGGGTTATGACAATCCCGTACCCCCATGGGTGCAGGGGTGACCCCAGCCCGGTGGGGGCTGAGGGTCCCCAAACCCCATCACCAGAGTCCCCTAGCGGCGGCCCTAGGAAGTGCACCTTTGCGCAGCCAGAGTCGGGTGGGCGGGGTCAGGCTCCGGCCAGGGGCGAAGCCTGGGTCTCATCACCGCTGCTGGGCCAGGTGCGGACTCTTCCCCTTTGAGTGGTGCTGCCTTGCCCGGGGTTATTTATCGCGCTGGCCTGTGTTCCTGCAGTTTTGGAAGAGGCCAGTGTCGCCGCTTTTACCTGGCTTCCAGCGGGTGCCATCCCCTTACCGAGTACCCGGCCCTCGGTCTAGGGTGTCTGCGGGCGCACGGCCCCGCCGCTGGGGCTGTGAATGCGAGAGGAGGGTGCAGGCGTGCCCCGGAGGAGGTTGGGGCTTCGCGAAGGGGAAGTGGGACCTGCTCCCCAATGGGGAGGAAAATCCCGTACCCCATGGGTGCATGGTGGCCCCAGCCGTGGTGGGGCAGAGTTCCCCGAACCCCCTCACCAGCGACCCTTAGCGGCAGCCCTAGGAAGTGCACCTGTGCGCAGCCAGAGTTGGGTGGGCAGGGTCAAGCTATGGTCAGGGGCGTAGTCTGGGGGCTCATCAGCGCTGCTGCCATGTGGCGGACTCTTCCCCTTTGAGTGTTGCTGGCTTTC
>NW_023602265.1:0-13750 GCF_014898055.3 Talpa occidentalis | reverse complement strand
GAACAAGGCGCCCAGGCAGGGAGCGGGATTCAAAGGCGCCATTCCCTCGCCACTGATCTGGCTACAGCCCGCGTCCTGGACTGAGGGCTTTGAAACTGAGACCCGGGCACGAAATTAGGGCGTGGGTTCCCACGACGGTGGCACAAGCAACACACCCAAAGCCGTTGAGTGTACCCTACCATCCCCGATCTGCTCCCTGTCCCACGGGGGAAAATCAGCTCCCCAAGGGCTCTAGGAGAATCTCTGTGCCCACCTAGCGACTTACCCCAGCACAGGCTACTGAAGAGCCTAGTGGCCAGCTGGGAGTTAGCCCACACCGGGCCCTTCTGAACAAGTAGTCTGAGCCCACAGGGAGAGCGAGCACCCACAGCCGGGCAGACCAGCGCGCAGAAGAGTGTGCCTGAGACCAGAAGCGCAGGGATGTGTCCCACATCACCATTTTAGAACAGGGACATTTCTTCAAAAGACTACCTGCAGAAGGCTTCCTCAGGAGCCAGAGTGGCGGGGAAGTCGCCCACGCCAGACCCCTCTGGCCTGCAGTCCAACCCAGAGAGCAGGAACCCACGCGGCAGACCAGGCGCACAGGGAGTGTGTCCCCACATCGGCATTTTAGAACAGGGACTTTCTCCAAAAGGCTGCTTGAAACTGACAGATGACTCCTGAAGAACAGAGGAACAGAAGCCACCCAAGATGCCGGCCAGTCCCAACAACACAGTGTCCCAACGCATACGCAAATTAAAACAACAGTAGGGAGGAGAAGACCACACGCAACCTAGCAACTCTCCAGAGAAAAAGCACACCACAAAAAGAAACCAGCCCCCAGATTGCAACGACATAACTTGGAAGAATTTCTGAGCCTTCCAGAAAGAGAATTTAAAATTGCCGTGATTAAAAAACTGACAGAGTCATAATAGGAAACAATGATAAGGGAAAATAATCAACGATCAGAAGAATGCAATTGAGTCCCTAGAGAGGAAAACAATGGTCAGAAGAAAGAAATTAGTCCCTAAAGAGGGAAGTAAAAGAAATGCAGGAGATCAAAGAATTAATGGAAGAACTAAAGAATCTGGAAAAGCAATAAGGATAGATTAAATAGAACGAATAATAATCTTGAAGACACAGAAATAAAAAGAACCAACAGAGAAGGAAAGAGAAGTACGAAGGAAAAGAACGAAAGAAAACTTCGGGAACTATCGGACTCCATGAGGAAAGGAAATATAAGAGTTATAGAATACCAGAAGGAGAGGAGAGAGATGTAGGAACAGAGAAAATATTCAAAGAGTAATTGAAGAGAACTTCCCAAATGTGAAGAAGGAGCTAAATTGATATACAAGAAGCAAGAAGAACACCAAACTTCCACGACGAAAGGAAAAATACAGCAAGACACATAATAGTAAAGCTCCCAAGAATCCAGACAAGAAAAAAATAATGAAGCTGCAAGAGGGAAGAAAAGATAACATTCAAAGGAAAACCAATCAGGCTGACATCAGACTTCTCCGAAGAAACACTACGGCAAGGAGAGAGGAGGGACATAGTCAACACTCCAAGAAAACAGATGCCAACCAAGAATACTCTATCCCGCAAACTCTCCTTCCTCTTTGAAGAAAGAATATGGACCTTCCCAGACAAACAGAAACTCCGAATTTCATTGCAACTAAACCCCACTCCAAAAATACTACAAGGATCCTAAAGCCAGAACCTCAGAGCGACGAATAACAATGAAAGAAGGCCAAAAAAAAAAAAAAAGTTATTAAAAGAATAAATAAATAAAATCAAAGGAAAGACAAACACAATGGCAAATACAGATGTTAACATATCAATATTAACTCTAAATGTAAATGGACTAAACTCTTCAATAAAAAGACACAGAGTTGCAGCCTGGATTAAGAAACAAAACCAACCTTTTGCTGTCTCCAGGAAACACATTTAGCTACAAAATAAAAATAGGCTCAAAGTTAAAGGATGGAAAACAATCCTACAAGCAAATGGACCAAAAAAGAAAGCAGGAACAGCTATACTTATATCAGATAAAACAGATTTCAAACTCAAAAGATAAAAAGAGACCCCAATGGTCACTACATTATGATCAAGGGACAATACTTCAAGAAGAAATAACACTCATTAACAATACTCACCAAACGAAGGAGCACCAAAATATATCAGACAACTGTTGTCCTCTCTGAAAACAGACATCAGAGAAAACACATACGTGGGAGACTTCAACACACCACTATCAAAATGGATAGATCAACAAGACAAAAATAGTAAAGAAACCAAAGCTCTAAATAAAGACCTAGAGCAATTGGGCTTAACAGACATCTATAGAACACTAAACCCCAAAAAAACGGAGTACACATTTTTCTCAAGCGCACACGGATCATTCTCCAGGATCGATCACATACTGGGCACAAGACAAACATCAACAGATACACCAAGATTGAAATCATATCAACCATCTTTTCTGACCATGAAGGCATCAAACTAGAAATAAACCATTAAAAGAAGGCAAGAACTTTCCTACCTCATGGAGATTAAAAAACCACACACTACTGGAAGACCTGACTAATGAGGAGATCAAGAAAAATTAAAAAATTTTTGAATTGAACGACAAGGAGGACACCAATATCCTAAATGTATGGGATGCAGCAAAGCAGTAATAAGAGGAAAATATATAGCAATAGAAGCTCACATCAAGAACAAGAAAGAACTCAAAGAAACAACCTAATCTCGAAGCTCAAAGATCTAGAAAAGAAACAAGAAAACCCAAACCAGTAGAAGAAAAGAAATAATAAAAACCAAAGCAGAAATAAATGAAATTGAAACTAAAAAAACAATCAAAAGATCAATGAAACCAAGAGCTGGTTCTTTGAAAAAATCATAAAATAGACAAACCCCTAGCCAGGCTCACAAAGGAAAAAAGGGAAGAAAGCACAAATAAACAGGATCATCAATGAAAGAGGAGAAATCACAACGGACACAGCAGAAATCAAAGAATAATCAGTAACTACTATGAACAGTTATATGGAAACAAGTTAACAATCTAGAGGAGATGACAAATTCCTACAACTCTACAATCACCCAAAGCTAGATAAAGAAGAAATAACACCTAAACAGACCAATTACAATTAGCGAAATTGAAATGTAATCAAAAACCTCCCAAAAAACAAAACCAGGACCTGATGGATTTACAAATGAATTCTACCAAACATTCAGAGACGAATTAGTGCCTATCCTTCACAACTCTTCCAAAAAATTGAGAAGGAAGGGACAATACCAAACACGTTCTATGAAGCCAACATTACACTAATACCAAAACCGAACAAGACAACACAAAAAGGAAAACTACAGGCCAATCTCCCTAATGAACACTGATGCAAAAATCCTCAATAAAATTTTAGCTATCAGAATCCAACAATGTATCCATAAGATAATCACCACGACCAAGTTGGATTCATTCCAGGGGCACAAGGATGGTTTAACATCCGAAAATCAATCAACGTTATCCAACACATCAACAAAAAGAAATATAAAAACCATATGATATATATCAATAGATGCTGAGAAAGCTTTCGACAAAGTGCAACACCCATTCATGATAAAAAGCCCTTGAAGTTCTTGGGATACAAGAACATACCTCAACATCATAAAGCCATCTATGACAAGCCAACAGCCAGTATCATTCTCAATGTGAAAAGCTGAAAGCAATTCCATTAAGATCTGGAACAAGACAAGGATGTCCACTCTCACCATTGCTTTTCAATATAATACTGGAAGTCCTACAGGCAATAAGACAAGAGAAAGACATCCAAGGAATCCAAATAGGAAAGAAGAAGTCAAACTATCACTATTTGCAGACGATATGATATTATACATAGAGAACCCCAAAAACTCCACAGAAAAGCTAATTCAACTCATCAATCAGTTCAGTAAATGGCAGGATACAAAATCAACACGCAAAAGTCAGTAGCCTTCCTATACACAAACAATAAATCTGAAGAAGAAGAAATCGAAAAACCATCCCTTTTGTTATTGAAACAAAAAAAATCAAATATTTGGAATAAATCTACAAAAGAGAGGTAAAGGACCTATACAAAGAAAACTATAAAACCTGTTAAAAAAATAGAAAAGAACACAAAGAAATGGAGAGACATCCCCTGCTCATGGATTGAAGAATAAACATTATTAAAAATGGCCATCCTTCCAAAAGCAATATACAATTCAATGCTATTCCAATCAAAATTCAATGTCATTCTTCAAAGAAATAGAAAATTATTGATGAAATTCATATGGATCACAAAAACCCCCGAATAGCCAAAGCTCTCCTGAAAAAAAAAGAAGGAATGGAGGCATCAGACTCCCAGACTTCAAACTATACTACAAAGCCATAATCATCAAAACTGCATGTATTGGAACAAGAACAGACATACAGACCAAGAATCGAATAGAAAATCCAGAAATAAACCCACAGATTTATGTCAACTAATCTTTGACAAAGGAGCAAAGACATGCATGAGCAAAGAAAGTTTGTTCAATAAATGTGCTGGAAAAACTGGGTCGCTACATGCAAAAGAATGAAGCTTGACCACCACCTCACACCATACACAAAAATCAACTCAAAATGGATTAAAGAACTAGACATAAGACCTGAAACCATAAAAATATATAGAAGGAAATATAGGCGAAACACTACGTGATTTGCACATCAAAGACATCTTTACAGACACATCACCCAAAGCAGTGATAGTGAAGGCAAAGATAAACAGCTGGGACTATATCAAATTAAAGAGCTTTTGCACAGCAAAAGAGACAATAACAAAAACAAAGAGAAACCCCACCAACTGGGAGAACATTTTTGCACCCCAACACTAATGATAAAGGACTGATCACAAAAATCTGCAAAGAGCTGATGAGACTCAACAACAACAAAGAAAATAATCCAGTCAAAAAATGGGCAGAAGAGCTAAAAAGAACTTCTCTGAGAGGAAATGCAAATGGCCAACAGGCATATGAAAAAATGTTCAACATCACTTGTCATCAGGGAATGCAAATCAAAACTACCATGAGATACCATCTTACACCAGTGAGAATGGCACATATTAAAAAAAACTAGCAACAACAAATGTTGGCGAGGGTGTGGAGAAAAAGGAACTCTTCTGCACTGTTGTGGGAGTGCAAACTGGTCCAACCACTGTGGAAAGCTGTGTGGAGATTTCTGGACCTACTAAACATAGAGCTTCCATATGACCCAGCAATTCCACTCCTAGGTATTTACCCAAAGGACACAGAAACATCAATTCCAAAGAACACCTGCACCCCTATGTTTATAGCAGCACTGTTTACAATAGCTAAGCTTTGGAAACAACCCAAATGCCCAAAAATAGATGACTGATCAAGAAGATTGTGTACATATATACCATGGAATATTACTCAGCATTCAAAAAAGATAAACACATGCAATTTGCTGCAACATGGATGGCGCTGGAAGGATCATGCTCAGCGAAATAAGCCAAAAGAAAAAGAAAAAATACCGGATTGGTCTCACTCATAGCAGGAATCTAGAAAACTTAAATAAGGACCAGGAAAATGAAAAACTATAAAAGTGAAAATCAAAATCAAAAAAAACTATGAACCAGAGACACTTTTAGGGGGGCGGGTGGAGGGGAGGGATGGGGTCAGAATGGGGGCGCAATTGTAGGGGAAGATAACAATAAATTTATAAAAAAAAAAAAAAAAAAAAAAAAATAAAATAAAATTCTAGGTTATAGAATAGTTCATCTAACTTGATATAACGGATGAACTTAAACTTTTATTGTGTATGTTCCTGAAACTGAATTATCAACCTTAATCCTTTAGTATCAATTTATAATAAAAACCCTTAATTTATGTTCAAAAATTAAGTAAAATACTAAACACCACACCATCTGAACACTTCTCTAAATTTCCTATTGATGTATGGATGTTAAACATTACAATCTGTTTTATGTTGGTTAACATGTTATTCACTTAATCTACATTAAATAAAAAAACATACTTGTGAAAAAGGTTAACCGCTTTAACGTAGAAAAACATTATAAATGTCATCATCATCAGCTTCTTCTCCCTATTGATAAAAAGGTAGACATCAAGTCATATTATAACTTTCTCATTCTCAAAATGTATTAACACAGACAGCCTAAAGAAAAACTCCATTAAAAAAATATAAATAGTAAATATTCACTGTAGGTAAATAAAAAACCCCCACCCTTCATGTCCATAATCCCAACACCCAAGGACAACCATTTTTTACATTTTAAACAATGTCATATAAATGTGACTGTGTATAGTTTTCGAAGTAATGCTTCCTAAAGTATACAAAGTTATGTCACATTCACTGCACAACATAATAATCAGTAATATTAAATCCTTAAAACTGTTGAATGAATGTTATATACTTTAAAGATTTTAATGGTTATTTCAAAGAATTTTACTGATTGTCAATTCTTTAGCTTTGAAATCACAATGAAAAATAAAAAATGCTTGAAAAAATTAGAAGTTTAATACATTAAAACTGAAGTTTATGTAGGGAAAAAAGTCAGGTACATGGATTAAAAGAAAATTCTAACACTCTGGTCTTCAGAACATAGAAAGCTGTGGGGTTCCAGACTGCCATATATAGGTTGCAGGGAGAGTATAAAAGGTAGAATCACAGAAATACTTACAAAAAATAACAGCTGATATACTTGCTGTTATTTTGGAACACTACTGGTAAGCAGGCATCCCTTATAATAAGCACACTTAATTTTTAAGTTACATTAATTAGCACATCATAATTCAGTATATAAAAAATGCAAATCAGATCCCATTCATAGAAAATGTTAAGAAAATCTAGACATTAAAAGATTTTTCTTAAAAGAGAAAAACTTAGCTATTATGAAACTGACTTAAAAAAATATAACAAAGGTCATTCTTTACAAGGTGAGCAACAATGATAACACTAACTTGAAAGGGTGAAGAATTGTAATAGTTTTTATTTTAAAATGGAAATGATTTACAAATGTAGCTACCTTGAATAATCATGCAAAAGTATATGCACACATTAACTTCACAACAAACCTCTTGTAGTAGGTCTTCCACAGAATGATTGAATCGATCTACAAACTCATCAATCAGCTGACTTCGAGCTATGTCAACTCTGTTCTGATGGTATATTCTTCACTGCATAAGATGCTATAGGTTTTACTGCAGGCTTCAAAACATCTGATTCTACATGTTTCTCCACAACAAACTTAATTTGTTTTAATAAAGCATCCAGATGCTGAAGGGGAAAAAATAGATTAATAATTCAGTAACTCAATTGTTAAATTAAAAAAAAAGCTTATATAATTACATGAAAACAGAATAATCCAGTTAATAACTGGATTATTATAACAGCAGAACATTATGAGTGTCTTACCTTTTCCATTCTACCTGTGCTATAATTTCTAGATCAAATATGTGGGATTTGTAGCAAGTTTGCTACTTTCTCTGCATCTGCAGAATACTAAAGAGAAGCAAAGACAAAGAGAGGTAACTAATACTGCAATGCAATAAGCAATTTCAGTGGCATTATCACAAAAAATGTAAATGAAATTGTACCTTTGATAGCAACATAGGAAGTGTGATGATAAAATGTTCAGTCAATTTGTTTCTATCATCAATTTGAGTTTTCCTTCTTTGGCAGTTAGCACCTAGAAACAAATTTAAATGGACAAAGAACAAGACTGTCTTGTAAAATTTGTAATTCTAAACCATTACACCAAAATTATAAGTTAGCAGATAAGGTAACTGAATTTTAAAGGGAGCTTATTAACAAACTACTAAAGTAAAAATATCCATTTTTTTTTTATTTTCTAAAAAAGATTTATTTATTTATTTACACACACACACACACACACACACACAACACACAAGCACTGGGTACAGTCAGAAGCACAGAGGGTGAGAGATTCACCAGAGCCAGAGCGGGGAACAGAACAGGCAGACTGACAAAATACACTGCTGAGGGGAGCAGTGGGTGGCAGGAGAGGTCTGTGGTACCATGTGGGACCCCTGCCGGTGGCCGGGGATCCAACCAGTGCTGCAGAGGCTGCGGGCAGCGGGCAGCCTCTCAGCCCCATGTTCAACGGCTGCACCACCAGGGGAGCCCTAAATACATCCAGTTCTATACAAACTTTTAGTTAAAATACACTATATCCTTAAATAGCTACTTCAGAATCACTAAACTTTAGATAAATTACTATTGGTGTAGAGTAAATAAAAACATTTCTATACGAGTTATGAATATAAAAATAAGGAATCAATGGAGATGTTTTTCTAGAGTTTTAATCTCAATGTTAACACTGATCTCTTCTATGTTTAGCACATACTTCTATAAATACTCCAGAAAGTTACTTAAAAAAAATCAGTAGTTAATGAATTGTTGCATACTTTTTAAAGCATTACTAACAATTTCTCTGGACTGCTTTATATTTGATTCTCCTTCTGACTAAGATTATAAATCTGTTAAGGCAATAATCAAGACAGGGTGCTGGCTGTGGTCATGGGATAAATTCAAACTGATAATGCTCATTGCCTTAGCCTATATTCAACTAGTTAAACCATAGGTTCCAAAAATGAACTATTAAAGTTCAAGCTTAATTAACCATTTCTCCAAAGTATTATGCATTTTGTTATTATCTTAGAGGAATGTACCTTCATAATATTGAATGGTTTTATAGAACAGAAACATTCCATTATATATCTTAACTTTATAAATGTGAGCTCCAATGTCTGAGAGTAAGTGACAAATCTCATAGACATATATATCACTTTGGAAAAATTTACAAAGCATTGTGTTTAGATGACACAAAAAGCAACAAAGGGACTAAATATAAAATGGACTATAAGCTTAGGAATGTACTAAGGATATTAAGACTTGAAATTAATTTGAGAAAGGCCTAAAAATATTGATTTTAGGGAAATAGCTATCTTTGATTAATGATCAATATGTTGGACACTCTCTCTTTTATTTCATTTAACCCTTGGAATACCTCTGATAAAATGTCAAAAATGTCATTAATACCTATGAATGGGGGAATTTGCCAATATCTAACAAAATTGTGTACGTATTTTTCCTTTGTCCTAATGATTCCACTTTTTTTTTAAAGATATATTTATTATTTATACAAGCACTGGGTACAGTCAGAATCGCGGGAGGGTGAGAGAATTCACCAGAGCCAGAGCGGGGAGCAGAGCAGGTAGAAGGACCGAAGTACACTGCTGAGGGGAGCAGCGGGCGGCAAGAGTGGTCTGCCCGCCATGTGGGACCCTCCTCCGGTGCCCGGGGAGCAGCCGGGATCAAACCGGTGCTGCGGAGGCTGCAGGTAGCTTTGCAATCCAGCGCTCAACCACTGCGCTACCGGGAGGCCTAATGATTCCACTTTTATAAATCTATCCCACCAACACATCTGGTACAAATATGAAATGACACAAATTTATTCACATGATTTCAAACAGCAAAAGACTGGCAATAATCCAAGACTCTCATAAGACTCTCACAATATCCACATAATGTAAACTATGTAGTCAAAGAAAATGAAGATCTTCAAATTATACTAGGATGATATCCAGGATATATTTTTAGAAGAAAGTGTAAGTTGCAGAACACTGTATGAAGTTTGAACCTTTTATCTTTTTTTTTTAAAGATTATGCATACAAGAACTGGGGTACAAGCAAGAGGTGTGGGGGGTGTGAGAGGATTCACCAGAGTCAGAGTGGGAAACAAAACAGGCATACTGACTGAAATACACTGCTGAGGGGAGCAGTGGGCGAGGCAGGAGAGGTCTGCTGTGCCATGTGGGTAACTCCCTGCTCGCCAGGGATCGAACTTGTGCTGCAGAGACTGCGGACAGCTTCACAATGCTGTGCTTAACCCCTTGCGCCATCAGGGAGGCCCTAAAGTTTTTTGTTTTTTTTCAGATGTAGATTTATTTATTTATTTACTTATTTATACAAGCACTGGTAGAGTCAGAAGTGCAGGAGGGTGAGAGAATTCACCAGAGCCAGAGCGGAGAGAACAGGCAGAGTGACGAAGTACACTGCTAAGGGGAGCAGCGGGCTGCAGGAGAGGTCTGCGTGCCATGTGGGACCCTGCTCAGTGGCTGGCCGGGGATTGAACCAGCGCTGGAGAGGCTGTGGGTAGCTTTGCAACCCTGCACTCAACCACTACACCACGTGGGGGAGAGGGGGCCTTAAAGTTTTTTAAAGTTTTTTTTCTTTTATAAGAAATTAAGAGGGAGGAGGATGTCGAATAAGACATCTTTTTGTATATGTATGCATTTACCTTTATTTGCAAAATCAAGTATTGGAAGGATAAGTCAGAAACAAATAAAAATGGCTACTGGTAGGAATGGGGTCTTATAAGGAAATATGTAAGACTTCTCTAAATATATACTTTCATATGGATTTGAATTTTAACTATGTGGATGTTACATATTCCCCCTCCCCCAAAAAAGGGTAAAATATCAGAGGGGAAAATACTATTAAGCTAATTTAAATATCAATACAAATATGATTTTCATATATATACAGTAAAATAGATATATTTACCTTCATCTACTAAAAATATCTAGGAAAAATGATAAGCAATTGACAGTGAATACTCTTAGCACAAGACCTCCCAATGACCCTGTCTCCATACGGTAATTCTTTATAGTCTCTTTCCACAATGAGTAAGGCTGTTGCTGTGTAAGCAGTATGATATTGTGGAAATGATGATGTATGATTTTTCAGTCTACGTCATAAAAAACACAGAAGTGCCTGCCTTACCCTCTTTTAGATCATTAATTCTGTTCTACTCTCTCTTTGATCATTGACTCTGGGGAGGCTGGCTGTCATAGCACGACAACACTCAAATGGTCCTACTCAGAAGTCCACATGGTGAGGATCTAAGGCTTCCTACCAATAGTCAAAACTAAAATGCCAGCCATGTGAGTAAACCATTATGGAAGTATTAAATTAACAATCAAACCTTCAGATGCTTAAGCTCTGGCTAACATCTTAACTGTAACCTTGTGAAAGACCCTACACCCAAAGAAGGTAAGTCACATCCAAGTTACTGACTCACAAAAACTGTGAAATAATGAAGGCTTATTGTTTTAAGCCTGTAAGTTTGAAGTAAATTTCTACTTAGCAATAGACAGCTAATATAAAGAGTAAGGTAGAAAATGAATCTGAAGCATTTTGCTCTTAAAAAAAGCAAAAAAGCGCTCAGAAGACCCATCAAAAGGACAAACAAGCCTGAGGAATCTCAGTCACAGGAAGGATAAGATATATTTTAAAAGTTTTATTTTGATAAATTTCAAAAATACTCATACGATCAGTGATTCATCAGAAACAGAAGTATTTTTTCTACAGCATTTTAATACAAATTATTGGTACATAATTTTACCCATAAATATTTAAGTCTCTAACAGAGGAAGACTTAAAAATAATAAAATTTACCTTTGCTGACAAAACCAAACAATATTTTTTTAGTAATATTTCATACCCAGTCTAGTTTTCTAATAAGTTTCTACTCTGTGGAGTCTTTCCTATATTCATATTTAGTGTAATTTTGGTATGAGTGATTTCATGCCAGACATTTTGCTAGCAGTTATGTCTCATTTTTTTTGTTTCCTTGCCCCTTTTTTACAGCTTTTTTTGGGTTAAACATTCTTTGGTGTAGTAGTAGAATTTCTTTGTCTTTATTTTCCTCTTTTAGTATGGGTGGTTGCACTTTTGCACCAACAAGTTACATTTCCTTTATCCTTGTTTGTGTTATTGTTCTCATATATATCTGTCATAATCTTAATGCTATTAACTGCATTAAATAATCACATGCCTCTATAAATAACTTAAGAAAATATGTATATAATATACACAGCCTTTTATATTTCACCACATATTTACCATTTCTGCTACGCTTCATTCCTTCCTGTGGATTTGACGTCCCATCTGGTATTATTCTTTATAGCTTGAAGGACTTCTCTTAGTATTTCCTATAAGATAGGCCTTCTAGCAACATGTACCTTATTTTTGTTTATCAGGGATTGCTTTTATTTCACCTTCATACTTGACAGCTAATTTTCTGGATATATAATTCTTCCTTGGCCATTTTGTTGTCATTCAGCAACTAGAAGCCAACTGCCAATTCTATTGCTGTTGCCCTCTACATAAGTTTTCTTTTTGTTTTCAGAATTTTTGTCTTTGACTTTTAATATTTGACTTAGCCTGTGTCTCCCCCTCTGAGACCTCATCTGTTTGTGGGTTAAAGAGTATATTCAGAGGTCAGTCAGGCTGGCTTAACTTTTACTTTTCCATAGGGTTTGCTTCTTTTTCCCAGTCAGTGAGGAATGTATAGAGAACTTGTCTAGTTCTTTTACACTTTTCTCATTTCGAGGATTTTCTAGTTAGAATCTTAGCTGGTCCCACTTTTTTCTCACTAGCAGGGATCATAACCACCAAATATCACAGCTGTGATATTTTAACTTGTTTATTTCTACCATTTGCTCTCTCTAGTTGACAAAGTTGTTGACTTCTGACACCTGTCCCATGTTGAGTCTACTCTTTGACAGAAAGCTGCTGTTTACCACTATGGAAGACTACAGACCTCACCAATCAAGCTTGTGATTATGTGTGTACTGGAATTCCACACAAGGCGGCCAAATATTCCTGCGTTTTTACATGAAGTTTTAGCAAGTTTTTAAGGAAAAATGCTTCTCAATCTGTTACCTTTGTGATTTCTAGAGGGCTGATAGGGTTTTTTTTTTGGACAAATTTTCCAGCTTTATACTTTTAACTTTTTTTTTTTCTGCAGAGAAAAAACTGCCTATCTCTTCACACCAACAAAGCCAGATTTTACATCTGTGATTATCTCATTTCATCTTTAATACCAAGATGCATTTGCAATACTAGCCCCGTATTACAGACAAGAAAATTATGGCACAACAAATAAACAATTATCCACAGATTACACAGTGTTAAATGAACTAGGCAGCTTGCCTTTAGAGCTTTCCTGTACTTTCAAGAGATACGAATGTGAAAATTCTTGAAGTACTAGAATAGATGCCAGTACAGGTGCTATATGAGCATGGGAAAAAAGAGTATTTTTGAACCCTGAGTATATAGTACACAACAGTAAAAAGATGAAGCACCATAGCAGGTTCCACTTACAAAAATGCCATGCTTTTAGATACATGTATCAGTAAAATTTTCAAATATTTAAGATGGTAACAGATTATACTAAAGCCTTTCTGTTGATTTCTCAGTAAATAACTTACTCTTTTGCCAGTGCCTCTTCCCACTGGGATGTGCCTCAGCAGCCTGACGAATTGTACAAACCATTAGCTCTATAGAGCGCTCTCTTGACGGTCAGACATTGCTAAGGTGAAATAAAACACATTAATGAGCAGAGAGCGTTACAACAACCATGCATTAAAAATGAACACAATTATAAAAAAACTGTAAATGTATTCAATTACTGATTATTTTAAAATTGAAGTTAAGCTATTTTTTTCCATTTAAAAATGTGTTTGTATTAAGTCAAACAATAGAGATGGAAAGTAAAGAAAAAATAGGATAGACTGGTTCTTCTAATATCTGGTTTTAATATTGTGCTTCTGAATTAGCATACAATAATTTTACTGACCTTTTTTTTTTTTAAAATAGAGGCCATGTTTTATTTATTTATTTATTTGTTTGTTTGTTTTGTTT
>NW_023602263.1:0-38997 GCF_014898055.3 Talpa occidentalis | reverse complement strand
ATAAATATATCATAAAAGTACAGAATAGTAAGGAGAGAACAAAGAGAAGATGGTTTAAAATTTGGATGAAGGATCAATAGCTCTGGAAAGTTTCTCCATGTACCCAGACTGGTGGATATTACCTGCTCACGGAAGG
Organism: Talpa occidentalis; assembly: GCF_014898055.3. Classification (NCBI taxonomy): domain Eukaryota; kingdom Metazoa; phylum Chordata; class Mammalia; order Eulipotyphla; family Talpidae; genus Talpa; species Talpa occidentalis. The sequence goes on along the minus strand of NW_023602263.1, from coordinate 38,861 downwards.
TTTTATGAAGGACTATAAGAAGGGCCCCAAATGAGTTGTCTGCTGAAAAGTAGAGCTGTCACTTATCTCTGAAGTATCTAGTGAGTTTCCCAATACCTGAACTTAGATTTCTGGTCTATACTTTGAGAAGTGATGCTTTAGGAGTATGGTTCTTCAGGATGAGCTTTTTGCACTGCTACTTTATCCGACAGAGTAGGAACACAGATTTACTAAAAGGCTTATTCTCTTTCTGCCAGTCGGGGTTTTCTGAAAGTGAAATGTGGGAGCAGGTAGAGAGTTGGCAGGTGAGATGGGTAGAAGTTGAAGGATATATGGGTCCCTAGCTTCAATGCCTCCAACCAGATGGGACCACATTGCATGGGGGAAACCCATGAAAAAATCTATTTCTCTTCATGGCTGGGGAAGAGATGAGCAGTTGTGTTGAAAGGAAGAGAGGCTGTGCCTGGGCTCAGGTTCTGTCCAGCTCACTTTAACCCCTCCATTGAGCCTCCCTAGGCCTGTATTCTAGCACTGGGACTCAGAACTGAGGGGAGCAGCTAAGATGGACAGCTCACTCAACTGGGCTGTGCCTTTATTTTCTATAACCCCACAGCCTAGCACATAGCCAGATAAAGATGGGGTGAGGGTGGCCTTTGTGAATATTTAGTGAGCAAAAGATTAAATCAGTAACTCCACAAAGATCTCCCATAACTCTTGCTTGGAAGGAAGGCTTTTTTCACTTGTGATGCTTCCCATTTCCATTCCTCAAGTCAGAGGTACAAACCACATTTATCAAGCACCTACTGGTTGACATACACTGCTAGGCCTGTATCGTCTCTAAACTTCACAGTAACCCTGTAAAGTAGGTTTTATTCCCATTTTACAGATGAGAAATCTGGGGGTTGTAATTTTGTAATATCTAAGACCTAGCAACTACTAAGTGTCAGGTTAAGTTAAATTCAAGTTCTCATGTCATCAAAGCTTATGGACTTGCATTACAGCACTTTGCTCAAGGACCGTTTCCATGCGCACCTGGAATCACTGAACTGGTGGGGAAACTCCATAAAGAATTTCTGAGAAAAGAACCAACCCTGCAGCCAGGGCCATCAGGTGCAATTCTTAATTAATGCAGTCTCAGGCAAGATGAGACTCTTGCAAATCTAGCACACTGGGAAATGGGTGTGCATCAGGTCTCAGACTCTGCGGATGCCAGCTGGGCAAGGAGTTCAAAAGCTTATGATGGGGGGCCTCCCCGGTGGTGCAGCGGTTGAGCGCTGGGTTGCGAAGCTGCCCGCGGCCTCCGCGGCGCCGGTTCGATCCCCGGCTGCCCCGGCCACCGGAGGAGGGTCCCACATGGCGCGCAGACCTCTCCTGCCGCCCGCTGCTCCCCTCAGCAGTGTCCTTCGGTCCTTCTGCCTGCTCTGCTCCCCGTTCTGGCTCTGGTGAATTCTCTCACCCTCCCGCGCTTCTGACTGTACCCAGTGCATGTATAAACAAAACAAACAAACAAACAATAAATAAATAAACATGCCTCTATAATAAAAAAAAAAAAAAAAAAAAAAAAAGCTTATGATGGGGACCAGAACAAAGACAGTGGTGTACTGCATACTCCATGGTGTAGCCAGGCAGTAGGATGACTGGAGCTGCAGGCTTTGTACAGAAAAGGTGGGTATTGGAAATGTCAAGCAGCCAATTCTTATTTTCAACTAATGAGAATATCTGCTTGGGACTATTTGATTTTAAGCCTAATTAAAATGGTCTCAGGGCAAATTCTATCTGGAAAGTTGGGCATTGAGTCCCAACATTTATAAATAAATAAATGTAGCAAGCTTTGAAGGAAGCTGGCATGCCTGAAAGTGACATTTACCATGTGCTGGATTTGTCTTCCAAATTCTTAGATCTCTTATGGTTCTATTTGTTGTTTTAGGGAGAAAGGCAATTAGTAGGATAGATCCTTTCCCATGTAAATAAGAGGAACATTATTATTTTTCTTCAAATCTACTAGGAAACAAATTCTGGCTGGAAGACCTTGATCCTAAGATTTAAATTCCAGAATCTACGTGTTTAGCATCTTGCTTTTCTCATCATCAGTGTGGATGATGCAGTAGAAATGTGGGTAAAACCGTGGTCTAGAAGTCATGATGCCTGGAACTAGGTCTTACCCTGACTAATTGGGCGATACTGGGTCTTCTTTGGCTTTCAGGGCTGGACTTGAAGAGCTCTAAGAACACCAAGTATACACGAAACCTCATGCTTTTTGAAACTAGTGACAGGTGACAGATTATTCCCTATAAACTATAAATGCTGAAAGGGGGAGTAATCTCTGTCCCTCAGTGGGCAGGCCTTGGGGCTTTGGGAAGATCCAAAGAGAGGGCACTGATGCAAGATGCTACAACCTCAGAGTCAGAGAGGGAAATGACTCCTATCTTAATGAGCACCTCAGCTGGAGGGGCTCTAATAGCCTGGGGTGAGAGTGGGAGGCAGTGGGTGGGATCTCAGCTTCAGGAGTCTGGCAGGTGAGGTGACTGCTGTTTGCTCGTTTCAGGTGCTGGACAGTGAGTGTGTCCAGCCTTGTGGGGTCTGTGGTGGGCAGTGGGCCAAGTCTCCCAGGTGGAGGGTGGACCTGCTGAGCTGGGATGAGCTGGGTGTGCAGCAGGTGCAGAAACTAGAGCTTCGGAGCCCTATCATCAGGATGGCTTTTTGGTTCATGAACAGTTTCCTCACCTTAATTGGCTCTCTAGGGCCCTGGGAGTAGCGCTGGCACCTCAGAACAGTACCTGTTACTGGGAGAGCAATTCCCCTGGGAATGGGAGGGAGGCAGCTTGTGTTTGGGGGGATGTGCTTGCTGCTGCCAGTGTTACTTGAAAGGTTATAGCTAGAACAAATTTGCTGAGAGGGAGTTTGAGGTAGTTGTTATTGATGGCCCTGGTCTGGGCCTCTTGTCTGCTGGAACTCTCTCATTCACATGAGGCCAGCTATAGTTGACTGTTGTGGAGACCAGCAGTAGGAAAGACCCTTATCTCTAAGCCCTCATTGCATAAATAGGGCATTAGAAGTCCAGAAAAGTCTAGAATCCTGCTTAATGTCTTATAAGCGGCTACTTACAGAGCCAAAGAAGAAAAAAAAAAAGAAAGAAATCTAGCTTCCTTCCCTGCCAATCCAGGACTTGCCTGAACTTGAGGGCCAGTAGGAACTGCAAACCTCCCACAGTGTGCTGTCTTTTGTTCCCCCACCATTGGAAATGAGGACACTGGTTTTGCATTGAGAGTGTCAGTACATCAGTCCATAAATTGACTCTTGAGGTTTGAAGTGAAAAGGAATAGAGGTGCCATTCTATCAGATGACATGAGCCTGTTCTCATCCTACCTATACCTTCCTCGTACCACTGTGGGTAATTTCTTGCCACAGTAAGTTTGTTTCATAATGGGCTGACTCCTGAGCATGGGTTCTGAAGATCATGGACTGTCCATCCCCAGCCTCAGCTGATCACCTGGCTCTCATGACCAGATTCTGATTCCTGGCTTAGGTGCTGCCTGGCCTTGCCCTATAGTCCCTGGGTACTCCTGCCACACCTTACTTCACCTATTGCCTCTGTGAGTTATCTTCCCAAAACGTCTAGCATCAACCCTAATCACTTCTTTATTCTGGGCCTGCATTTTTGCCAACTAAAGACTCCCAATTAGTTGCAGTTCAGAAAAGAAGTAGCCTGGTCTTCAAGGTTCTTCCCAGTCTGGCCCCAAACTAATTTTAGAGCCACATCTCCTATTCCTCTACATGTGCTGGCCTTACCAGTGTTCCCCCAAGAAACCTCACATTTTGACTTCAGTAGTTCTCTGTTTATGATTTTCCTTCTTCCTGAAATGACCTTTCCTTGTTAGCAATATCCTACCCAAACTGCTCAAATGTGATCCAGTTGTGAAAACTACAGTATTCAGATCGGGGTTGACTTGGGAACAAGCAGGACACCCATTACCAGAACTGAACTTCAAAGGGTGAAGCTAGGACAATTTAAGTAGCTATTGCTTTAGACTTGGAATCAGCAAATGTTTCTTGTAATGAGAGAGACAGTAAATATTTTGGACTTTGCCTGTCATATAGATTCTGTCATAACTGTTCTATCATTGCAGCATGAAAGCCACTATAGATACTATGGAAATGAAGGGGCATGACTGTGTTCCAGTAAAACTTTATTTCCAAAAGCAGGTGGGCTATAGTTTAGACTCTGTCTGGAGAAATTGGGTAGATTTGATTGGGATGGCAGGATGGGTGGGGATTACCAATTAGAAATAACTATGCAGAAGCCAGAAAAATATGGAAAGGAATCACAGGTAGGGAATAGTGTTAGGACGAGGTACATGGATAAAAAAAGGCAGTGGGAACAGGAGACTGGGATAAAGGATTGCTTGAATGAGAGAATTGGGAGATGAGACCTGGAAGAGAAATTTAGTACCAAACTGAATGGTCTTGATCAATTTAAACTATTCCATAGGACAGTGAGAGTCATTGAAGATTTTGGCCAGTGGAGTATGATCAATTTTGTATTTTTAAAAAGTCGTTCTGGGAAACCTGCTAAAAATACTGATTCCTGATCCCACACCCATACTCCAGAGGTTTGGATTTGGTAGACTTAGGACTTGTAACAAACCCTCCAAATTTGGAGAAGTGGTCCAGGCAAGGCAGGTTGAGGCTTGATCTTAAGAGGCTATGGCTACCAGATAAATTATGACTTAAATAGGTGAGGTGGGATTTGGCAGCTACCCTTTTCTCTTATTACCTGTCTCTGTTTATGACAACACATCTATTTGCCTTTTTTTTAGATTTATTTTTATTTATTTATGCATACAAGAACTGGGTTAGGCCAAAGGTATGTGTTTGGGAAGGGTGAGAGGGGTGAGAGGATTCATCAGAGACAGAGTGGGAGCAGAATAGGTAGATGTACTGAGATACACTGCTGAGGGGATCAACAGGTGAGACAGAAGAGGTCTGCTGCACCATGTGGGTTAGTTCTGTGACCGGGGATCAAACTCATGCCACAGTTGTTGGTGATAGCTTGATATTGCTGAGCCTTTAACCCCTGTGCCACCAGGGAGACCCCTATTTGCTTCTTTTTCTTCACATACTACCACTACCCCCAACATCATTTTGGTCATATCCCACTGGTTCTTTTTGAAACATCTCTCCTGTCCCTTTTCCATTTCTACCCTCATTCAGGATTCCATTAATGCTCAACTAGACAAACCTCCACCCTGATCCCCCTACCTCTAGTCCATCAAGATAAGTCCAGCTCTGTCATTCTCCAGAGTTTTGTGGGGGCTGCCTTTGCATTTAGCATAAAGGTCAAGCTCCTTTGCTTAGCACTCAGGCCCTTTGGGAGCTTAGTCTCCTGCCAATCTTTCCAAGCTTGTTCCCTGCCACTCCCCCTTTATGCCGTGCTCTGTGCTCCTGCAGTTATCTGGTACTTGTAGTCATGCCCCATCCTAATGTTTTTCCTCCATCACGACCCTGTTTTTCTTTTCCTTTTTTCTCCCCTCTTGTCTGCGACTGTATCTCCCTGAGGAACAGAGTTAGCTGCCAAGGGACACCTCCCAGGACCTTTGTGCATCGTAAATGTGTGTCTTCTCCATCTGAAGTCTTAATCCTCTGCTTGTGACGGACAATTGGTCACTATGGCAACTGACTATGACGTCACAGGATAAGGACTTCAGGTGAAGTGGCAGGAGCAGGTGAGTGTGTAGGAGAGAGATTTTAATGTCTGTTGAAAGCCCTCCCCCACCCCACCCCCACACCTTCTGTCAGTGCTGGGGGCATAGAGGGATGTCTTGGGCTCCTGCTGATTTTTAAAATGATGCGGTGAGAGTGTGTGCCTGGCATCTGCGTGCTGCAGCAGTGTGGGGCTGACAGAGTGTGTCAACTTGAGCTCTGGCTGTGCAGGCACCGCTGCTGCGTGAGCCTGTTATTCCATTCTGGATTGCTATTTTGATACCCAGATTGCATCATTCTTCCTACGTATAAACAGGGGGTCCCCAGGGCCCTGCAGCTACTCACTTCTCCACCAACACTGTTGTTGTGATGAGCTCTATTTAAATGAGCTGCCGGATCGGGGCAGGTTCCAGCCACACATGAGCACTGTCATTTTGGGGAACATGGAGGGCTGAAGGATTTTTGGATCGAGTCCTAAAAAGCTGAGAGTGATGGCCTCCTGAGCTGTGCAGAGGGCGACAGAGCTAGTTCCTGAAAGTTGAAAATCTCGTTTTCTTCCTTCTGAGCTTCTATTCCGAGGCACCCAGAGGATTAGGAGGGAGATGCAGCTAGGAAGAGAGTCGCCTCTTTGAGGTCTCCCTCTTGCTGTTCAGTTTGGGAAAATTGCTGCAGAGCTTCGAGATAAACAGGAACAGGAGGAGTCAACCAAGCCCTTTCTTACAGGAGCATCTCAGGTGAGCTGGAGAAATGCATCCCTGGCTGAGGATGCATCAGAGAGAGGAGGAGAGGATCTAGGCTGCTCCCCCAACCCCACCCAGTACCCAGCTCCCCAAGGCAGAGGCCCTGCAGCTGCAGTGTGCAGGGTGGGTGTTCCTGGGTGCTTGATAAGCACCATCCTCTGGGACCTGTGGTGGTCTCACCTGTCGCTCTTCTGACTTCTCTCCCAGGTGTTGCTCTAATCACAGGGCAGCAGGGGCCACAGGTAAGCCTGCTGGCAGCCAGGGGCAGGAGCCACAGTCACTTTAGGATGGAAATCTCTTTCTAGCAGGAGCTGGGCATCTGGGGGAGATGGTGCAACATGTTTCTTGAAGGAGGTGCTGCTGTGGGGTCTGAACTAGAGTAAGGCTTTAGGGACTGTGTGGTGGGATTCTTAGCTGATGCCCCATGCTCATGGTGGCTGCTCTTGGGTGGGAGGGCAGGAATGGTTAGTGAGGATGGCCAGCCTGCCAAGAGGATTTCTTCTTGCTTAGTGACTGACAGAAGCATAAGGAGATAGACTGTCTTACTTTGACTGCAGAGGTAATTGGGATTGCTGAGTGGTTCAAAGTACCACAGGGCTCTGAGGTTTTGACCTAAGTCCCTCTCTGTCTCTCTGTCTCTCTGTTTCTCTCTGTCTCTCTGGGTTGCCATGTAACCATTTGTATGGTGAGAAAATTGGCTAGATGAACAGTTGAAAAGCTAATGTGTGAGCCAGGTCTGTCCAGCTTTGGTTTACAGGTGAGAACTGGTAGAGGAGCATCAGGCTGCTTCGGAGGATGCCTTTGCTCTCTTGGAGTTAGAGCTTGGGTGTCAGCTATAGAGTTTCACAAACAGGAGCTAGAAAGAAGGGCTTTTTAACCCTCAGAGGGTTGCTTATGTGCCTGAGTGTATGTGTCCCTTTATGGGGGCAACCTGACCCACTTCCAGCTTTCAGAGGGTGGTCTTTGGATTTCTCTCCCACACCAGCCTCCTAGTAATCAGGTTGTGTGGGTGCTGCTATTTATGTGGACTAAAGGGTGGACTACCTAGTCTTGACCCCCTTTCTTGCTACCTTACTGAGTCATGGCCTCACACACTTTCTAGGCCCCAGAAGCAGTCATCATGGTACCAAAGCTCAGGCTGCACCCTAAGCCTGTTCACGGCTTCTTCTGTAGAGTGGGGAGTTAGGGGAGGAAAAATGTATCTCTAGCTCACCACCATTCCCCACTGTACCTAGGGATCAGGATACTATTCTGTCTGTTGGGTAGTTGTTCTTTGTTGTATTAGAGGGAAAATACATCACAGTGATATGCTTAACTTCATAGTATCTTAACTTCTTAGCATCTTTAAAACTGGGTGAGCCTGCAGTATCAAAGACAACCTCACTATCACTCTTGTCAGCAAGTCAGGGGACAGGTGGCTGAGGGGAGGCCTGGATTTAACAGCTCATCTTATCTGAAAACAGCAGAGATGGAGAATCATGGCATGTTGCAAGCAGATCTCAGGGAAGCTGTGGGGCCCAGCAGACTGGGCAAACCTCAGCAGCCTGATACAGGGAACAGAGCTATGAAGCTTGGCCACGGGGGTAAGGGGTTCCCCTCTAAGGGTGGTCCTCAAACTTGGTTGTACGTTGTAATCACCTGGGGAATTAAAAAAAAAAAAAACACTGGTGCCTAGATTCCTCTTCCTGAAATTCTGATTTAATTGATAATGGGATATGGACTAAACATCAGAATATTTAGAAGCATCCCATATGATTAAAATGTTAAAAAATATGAGAACCACTGCCCCCAGATTTTTTTCCTTCAGGCCAAAAAGCTCCATTTCACTTCCCTTTCTCAAAGATCTCATTTCTTAAAACTTTAAGCACAGGTAGGATTGGCTTCCAACTCCTACTGGATTCCAGAGCAGGCCACCATTAGAGTCTGATCATTATCATAGAATATTTTCTTATAATCAAATTATCTAGTTAATTAGAGGAAAATTACTTTGTTATAGACACTTGAATTAGAAGCATAGCATAGTAGAAAGGACTGGACTTTAGAGGCAGACAGACTTGTGTTCCAATAATAGTTCTGCCGTTGCTTTGTACAATCTTTGAACTTCAGTTTCTGCACCTGTGAAATGGGGATGGTACCTTTCAGAGGTGGCTTGATGATTAAATGAGATAGCACATGTAAAGTGTCTGGTTCAGGGACTGGTGGTAAAAGAATAATTTGTCCCACACCTCCTGGGGACCAAAAGTACTCACTCTTGTGACAGATGGACTGAACATGCTCAGCTTTCAGAGCTCCTCTTCTGGGCCCTCAGGTCTCCAGGAGCACCTCTGGTGCCTGTGACTTCTTTGTTCTGGAAATAGAAGCCTCGCTTCTTCAGGGAATGGTTGTGTGGCTTTGGGTCTTGGGTAACTATTTCTCAGAATTGATGTCTTGGTATCTGAAATAAAAGCTGAAATGAAAGCTTGATTAATTCAAATAGGGGAAAAATGTATTTCAATAATTTTGTGTAATATGTGATTTAATTATGTGTTCATAACCAAGTTAATGTTAAATATTATAAGTAGATGGTCAGTGGTTTTACATACATCTGTAGCCCTAAGAGTTTGTGTATTCCAATTGTCTAAATTAAGACTTTGTTTTGGTATCCACACTGAAAAAGGGGACAACTCTTAAAAAAAAAAAGTTCAAGCCTGACGGTGGCTAGGGACCTTTTGAAGGTAAGACACAAATTTCTGGACAAAAGTATTATGAGGGCCTCCCTGGTGGTGCAGGGAGTTGAGCACTGCACTGTGAGGCAATCTGCAGCCTCTGCAGCACGAGTTCGATCCCCGGCTGGCCAGGGAGAAACCCACATGGCGAGGCAGACCTCTCCTCTCTCGCCCACTGCTCCCCTCAGCAGTGTATTTCAGTCAGTCTCTCTGTTCTGTTCCCCACTCTGTCTCTGGTTGATCCTCTCACCACCACCCCCCTGCCCCCATCTCTGGCCTGTGCCCCAGCTCTTGTATGCATTAATGAATAAATCTTAAAAAAAAAAAAGTATTATGACTAAAAGAGAGCACCTGTCCTCTGTGTCCACTCTGGGCCCCACAGCCTCCCTGGGACGTGCCACAGCTCTCCATCTCTGTTGCCTGCTGCAGCAGCCCCTCTTCAGATGAGATGAGCTGTTAAATCCAGGCCTCCCCTCAGCCACCTGTTCCCTGACTTCCTCACAAGGGAGTATTCAGGTTGCTGTTTGACTGTCAGTCCCTTCCATCTTGCCCAGGGATTATCTCTAAGACTGACTGCAGTGGGTAGAGGAAAAGTGCTCTTCCCTATTCCCCTGCTCTTCCTAGTCCCTTCATTCAAAGGATATAGGAAGTGAGATTCAGAGAAAGAGGGTGACTTACCTAAGGTTACACACATAGTTCCAGTCCTGGTTCTGGAACCCACTTCTCCTAGTTCATAGCCTTTTTGAAGCACCATACCTCTGCTGCAGATTACTCATAATTCCTTTAACATCCTGGGCTGGCTTCCCCATCACTCTGAAAACCCCCAGATGTCTTCTTACTTCTTTCCATGGCTGTGAGTGCAAAAAATGCACAAGAAATATCCCATCCCCAAACTTGTCCAATCTTCAAAAAATCCTCTAGTGCGATTTTCTTTAGCAGCAAATGTGGATTATTTTTGTGTGCAACATATGACTGTATAGTTAAAATGCAGTGTAATATGTATTCTATTAGAAGGACATTCAGGGTGCTGTGGGAACCCAGAAGAGGGAATAATTAAGCCATTCTGAGGGAAATTAACCCTGCTTCTCAAATGTGGAACATTTGAATAGGCTTGAAAATATGGAATGGGAGTTTATTTTAAAAGGAGAACAAAAAAATATTTTGGGGAGAGGGGATGGCATTTTTATAAGCACAGAGTTATGCAAAAGTTCGATGTATTTAGGAGATAGCAGAGTTATTTGGCATGACAAAGGACATATAGGATGTATGATATATGAAGCTAGAGATGAGACCGGAGAGATAAGGCCAACTTGGGGAGGATCTTGAATACCAAGCTGAGAATTTTTGACCTTTATGGCCTTGAAGGAGTAGAGGGTGTGTGATGAGACCTTGTCTGATCTCTTTAGTTATTTATTATGCTAATAAGACCGTGTTATTATGACTAATGTTTGGGCATCTGGTACCAGGGAGTCAAAAGCCTTATGGAAATTATTTTCAATAATTAGAGCAGCATTTCAGTCCTAGGAGTAGATAATGAAGCCAAGTGGAAAGGAGGGACAGTCACCTGATTTTCCTGGATGGCTTTACCTGTAGAGAAGAGAGCATCCTTCTCCACCTCTGGCCATTATTCTTAACAGGCAGGGGTACATCTAGGAGATTCTAGATCTAGCTCTGTCATTAAAGAACATTGCTCACAAAGGCAGAGGGTAGTTTTTTTTCAGAGGAGGTCAGAGAAGGAAGAGTATTGAACTATTATTTTGTATGATTTTGATTTTTCAAGCATATATGAGTTAGCTTTTATGGCATAATAAACTACTCCACACTTAATGGTTAAAACAACAACTTAACTCTAGTGTATGAGTCTACAGGTCTGCAGTTTGGCTTGGGATTCACTCTGGGTGCTGCTCTGGGCTAGCCAGGCTGGGCTAATCTTGGCTATGCTCATGCCTGTGTCTGTGCAGCTGGTGGGTCAGTGGGGCTCACTGGTTTATGGTGGGACACCTGAGACAAAAGAAGCTTCTCTCTCTACATGGTCTCATTTTTCAGCAGGCTAACTTGGAGTTGTTCACATGCCAGCCTTTGAGTTCTGATAGTCAGAGCAGAATCATACAAAGTCACTTGAGGTCTGGGCTCAGGACTTGTTCATTGTCACTTTTGTTGTTCTGTTGGCCAAAGCAGGTGATAGATAAGGCCAACCTGACTTCCACGTGTGAAGAATAGACTCCATCTTTCAATGGTTAGCATTGAAAGGGCATGGATACATGGAAGGGAAGAATGTGTGATCATTTTTCAATGTAACACTTAGATTATCTGACTTTCATCACCAAGGAGGGTTGATAATTGAGGCTGCTTTATCATAACTGGGATTTGAGGAATCTTTTGACTTGAGAATCAATAGTCATGTGCTTTCTGAAGTATTACCTCAGTGAATCCTCACAGCAACACTTACTTTCACTTTGTTTTACATACCAAAAAATGGGTCACAGAGGAGGTAAGTGAGATTGATGTATCCAAGGTCACTGGGTGGTAAGCCTGGTGTTTGACTGCAAATCCAGAGCAACTATCATTGTATCATTTTGATGAGGTGAAGCAGAGGAGACTGTGGTGGTCCTGCTTCATTCACTGTCATTGCCAGCCTCTCTTCCGTTGCTCCTCATCCCTGGGCTCCGGCACCCATCCCAGGCTAGCTGTTCTTGGGGTGGCTTGAAAAGAACTGTAATTTCCAGGTGGCAGTCTCATATATCTCCTCTGGGAATGAGGATAAGAGAAGATATTTTCAAGTGAAACATACGTGTATGTAGTGTACCCAACGTGGACCAGGTAGAGAAGGTTCGATAAAAGATCTTTGAGCCCCAGGAGTAGATTGAGAGATAATGGCTATATAAAGAGAAAAATACCTTCTAGATGAGCAGGCAGAGTCTTGCCTTTCTCTGGATAGAGCCTTCTTGAAGCTTTAGCTTTGAGATCTTAAAACTAATTCTGCTATGTGGTAATCATAATGTCTGGCACTGTGCCACAGGCTAAACTGACCCTCTGGAACTCAGCCAGTAATGGAAGCTGACCCTTCAGGGCTGTAAAATCAAGAATAGGAGCAACAGAAAGGTCCTTAATTATCAGAACCTGAACAGGGTTGGGCCTGTAGTAGCATGGCTTGTGGGGAGGGGAGGTTGATAGGGCCAGGTGAAGACAGAAGGGGATGGTCATGTCCAGAGACCATAGATGGTAAGTGCACACTGTGGCATCACATAGCGCTCATTTGGGCATAAAGTGGTATTGGCACGTACCTTGGTACTATGTGTTGGAATACCTAGTGTCTAGGCCTTGTGTTTCTTGTAATTGGCCATGTTTCTCTGACTCTGCTTTCTTTCCATCCCCCAGCGCTCATCATCTGTCCTGGGTGTAACCGAGTATACCTTACCAGGGATGTAATTGAACATGTTTTCTAAAGTGTTTGTCTACTGCTCAATCCAAGATGGCCAGGGTAAGTCAGGACAAATAAAGAAACAGCTGATCCTTTTAAGAAATTGATGCCCCTGCCCCTGTCCATAAATCTTTCTATCCACCCATCACTCCCCCTGACTTGTTACTCCTCTGTCAGTTTGTCTATCTATCCACCCACCCATCCACCCACCCTCCCACCCATTCATTTTTCTATCAAGAAGAGAATCAAAGTGTTTGAATTGGGGAAAACAAATGTGGTGCTTTTCCCCTCTTTACAGCTCTTACTTAAAAAGGTAAGTACTGAGCTTTTATTTCCTTTTTTTTGTCCTACTGAGCTGTAACTCATACACCAGGTAGAATAAACCAGGTTCATCGATCTTGCCTATATTTAACAACTATTACTTTTTTCCTGGTTTTTTGAACTTTCCCATCACTTACTGTTACCCCTTCGGTTCCTCTCCTGACAAAATTATTCATACTGTTATTTCATTTGCAATTTCTTTACCTGTATTTAATTTTTATTAAATGTCTGACATGTGCCAGAGTCTATGTTGGTTGCTATGGAGATAGACACCCATCTCCTTTACCCTCAAGGAATTCATAGTTTAATTAGTAAAACTTGTTTTTCTCATCATTTTTTTTCCCACCATGGTTTATCAGAAGACAGTCTGAGGACAAAGCCATCAAAATCCACATCACTTTGGTGGGTTATATTATTCGGACATAGATAGGCTAATGTTTTCTGTATCTCCTCCAGATGTTTCAGTATCAGTCCTGCAAGGTATTTGCTATTCAAATGAATGAACATTTTGAACTGGGAGAGGACTAGGAACCCTTAGACCCTTAAGCCCCAGTAGTAGAAACAACTCTGAGTGTTGACCTGTGCTTGCTCTTTCCAGGCTGCATGTCATCACTTTCTGTGAACTCCTGAAGCCGCAGCTCCCTCCTCTCTATAGGCACATTCAACATTCTGCTCTTGCTTGTGCTTTCCCATTTTCCTCCTTTGTCTGCCTGATGAACTTCTACTTGTCATTCACCATCCAACTCAAATGCCCTGGAAGGACCTGGAAACCTCCTGCTCCTTCCTTGGCACTTAGTATACTTCCTTTGTCACAGCATTATCCATTGACTGTCTGCCTCCCTCCAGTTCTTCCAAGTATATTCTTCCATGCATATCTTTGCCTTATTCATGTGAGTATCCTCAGCTTTATCAGTGGACTTATCCGAATAACCCCTGAGGCCTTTTAGTCATAAAGAGTGCTTCCCTTCCAAACCTCCCCCCCACCCCGTCACTCCTAGGCAGCTCTCCAGAATTGACTCCAGAATAGTAGAGGGACAGCCCTACAGGACTCATGTCCTATAGTGTCTCCTGCTCATTCAGACAGACCCAGATGAGGATATTGTCAATAACTCCAGAACTCTCTGCTTCTAGAACTGCTCTGAGTGCAAGGAGAAGAGGGCAGCACACATCCTCTGTACCTACTGCAACCGCTGGTTGTGCAGTTCCTGCACAGAGGAGCACCGGCATGGCCCTGCCCCCGGGGGCCCGCTCTTTCCCCGGACCCAGAAGGGATCTCCAGGTATCACTGCCCCCTCTCTACAGCAGCTCACATGCCTTTAAGGAGTGCAGAATCCTAAAATCATTGGAGAATAGTTTTCTGAACTTTTTTTCCTGCTGGGGGTGGTCTCAGACCCTGTGCTAGAGTCACAGTCACAGTTAAGTTCACTCTAGGCTCTCCCCATTGGGGGTGGTAGTGGAAGAGTGTATGTGAGATGGTACATGGAGGAAGAGTTTTTAATTACCATGGAATCTAGCTGAGTTCCCTACCTTTCACATATATTTAAAGTTGTGATGCTTTGCTCCTATTTACTTGGTTAACTGAAAATCCTGGATTAGGGCATGCATATTTGTCATCCATTGTCACCAGTTTTAAATGGCAGTCTTCTTGAAAATCTTTTCCCAAAGCCCTTGAACTGGGAGCCCTTTTACCTTTGTTATGGCCATAGGAATGAGAGGGCATGATCTGTGTGATTTAGTGTGGAGCCTGGCAAGGCTGGGTAGCTGGTTTCAGTCCCATCATAACAGAGTCCTGATTAATGTAGAGGTGTAGATTGAATTTTAGAGGATTTACTATTCTACAGGAGATCCATATGCAACAGTAGGAAGTGCCTTTGTCAGCCTCTGGCAGGTGATGGGATGCCTGGGGCTTGATGGTCCAATATTCCTGGGCATCTGGGCAGATCTATCCAGGCTAAGCCTGTGATCCTCCCTGTGCTCCTGGAACCTCAGTGGCTCAGAGAGGCCACTCCCATTTTGCCCTACCTTTCCTCTAAGCTCTGTTACCTCCCCTGTGTTCATTGAAAGCTCAGGGATGCTCAACAAAGCTTAACTGAGAGGTCTTCCTGAGAAAGAGCAGCCACTTCTTCATCTTCTCTAGCAGGAGTGAATGGTGGCTCTGGGGACTTCGCCTTGTACTGTCCTCTACACACACAGGAAGTGCTCAAGCTGTTCTGTGAGACCTGTGATGTGCTCACCTGCCATAGCTGCCTCATGGTGGAACACAAAGAACACAGGTAGGGTGACACTCAGGAGGGCCTTGGGAGGGCTCTGGACTCCCTACCCATGAGAGCTCTGGCCTCCCAGTAGATCCAAATCATCTGCTTGCCAAAGCCAACCTGCAGCTTCTGGGCTGAAGTTTTTCTCTACTCCTGTTGTGAAGCTTTTCTAGAGAAGTCCTGATAGGCCAAGAGCCTGTGGTACCTTTGACTTTCCTTCTCTACAGTCCCAGTCTACATGGGCCTGAAGTGCTTAGAAAGAGACTCAGTCCTTCTCAGCCTTTTCTCTGTCACTCCCTCTAGGTGCAGACATCTTGAAGAAGTTTTGCAAAACCAGAGGATGCTTCTGGAAAGTGTGACTACCCAGGTGGCACATAAAAAATCCAGTCTGCAGACATCTGCAAAGCAAATTGAGGACAGGTAGCACAGGCTAGCCCCTTGCCAGCGCTGGAAATGCTTTGCTCCCTTCCAGCCTGGCCCTTCTAGGCCTGTAGGGAAGGGTTCACTAGCCGCTGTCCCATCTTCTTCCAGGATCTTTGAAGTGAAGCATCAGCACAGAAAGGTGGAAAATCAGATCAAAATGGCCAAGATGGTTCTGATGAATGAGCTGAACAAACAGGCGAATGGACTCATAGAGGAGTTGGAGGTATGCTTGGGCAAGTGGACCAGATGAATGGGTTTACTGCTCTCCTTGGTCAGAAACCAGGCACCTACTACACTAGCCCTATTGTTCAGAGCTGCCTGAACCGGAATTCAGATGTGCAGTTTCCATAACTCTCTGTTGCTCCCTACATCTCAAAATATCCAGTCTAAATTTGGGAGGGTGGCTAATTAAGGGCTGGAAAATCGGTTAAAAACCCCCATCAATGTTCTGACTCTAAGGCAGCTGCCTTCCTGGACTACACAGTCTTATAGCCTTGGTAGAGATTCTTGAGACAGCTTTCATCCAGTTATTTCAAAGAGATGTAGACATTCATTCATCATCCATTCCTACAGAAATCTACCTCACTTTCTGTCCCTCCCTTCTCTGTCTGTCAGCAGCCTATGGTAGCAGTCCTGCTGTCCTCTCAAGGTTACAGTCTCATTTCATTCCATCAGTGTTCACTTTGATACAGACCAGGTCACTATCCTTGCCAAGCAGATGGGACCTTGGACTCTACCTTGTCTCCCTACCCAGGGCATTACAAATGAGAGAAAGCGGAAACTGGAGCAGCAGTTACAGAGTATCATGGTTCTCAATCGTCAGTTTGAGCATGTGCAGAATTTCATCAACTGGGCTGTGTGCAGCAAAACTAGCATCCCTTTCCTTTTCAGCAAAGAGCTGGTAAGAACAACTCCTAATCCTCAATCACTGCTTTTGCATTAGTAAGTGGATACCATCTTTTAGCAAGTCCCACAGTGCAAAGGACCCAGGTGCTAAAATTGCCCTGCTTCCTCCAGGCAACTCAGCTGGGAAATTTTGTAGCTTTTTGTCATAAGTAATGGATTCAGACATGATCCTGGATACTAGCTGTGTGCTCATCATCACATAGAAAGCTTTCTGGGTTTAAGTGGGGGACTAAGGAAAAGCTGGAGTTGGGGATGATGTTGAGGATGCTGATGCCCTGGAGAAGGGGCAAGGATTTTGAAAGAAGTTGGTGGAGTTTTTTGGATAGGTTCAATCTAAGGTGACTGCAGGGCATCTACTTGTTTAATTTTTTTTTTCTTTTATTGAGGTAACATTGGTTTACAACACTGTATACACATGGATTCACACCTCCTCAGGTGTGTGTCACCACCAAGGCACACAAAGTCCACTGGGAGATATCCAAAATCTGTTTTGATAGGTGGCTCTGCAATTCAGAAAAAAAGTCCAGGGTTGGAGATAGAGGTGTGGTAGTCACTGGGATATCAGTGGTATCGCCTTAGAAGAGTGTATGAAGGAAGAACAAGCCTGGAACCCAGGGAAATACTGCCATTTTCAGTATAGAAAGAGGAAGAGGATGAGTGAAGGAGAGTGAGAACCAAAAGCTAGAAGTCAGAAATAGGACCATGTGTTGCACGGAAGCTAACAAAGAGTTTGAGATTCCAAGTGGCCAGTCTTAGCATTGCTGCATAAGTAAAAGAATGTGAGTGGTGGAGGGAGGTCTTAAGATCTGGGAAGCAGGACATCACTGGTGATATTTTGAAAGAAATTCCAGTAAAGTAGAAGGTTCGTGTAAGGGGCAGGATAGGGCACAAGGCAGGTTTTCTGATCCCATGCAGATCGGGTAAAGGAGGAGTCAGAGTCCTCAGTAGTTTTGCAGGTTTTTTATTTGGGGTTCACCAGGCATATGGCAGGCAGGGGTGCTGGCTGGGGGGCTGGGAGGCTGGCAGGCCTGCCAGCCTCCCAGCCCCCAGCAAGTCCTCACTCTATCTGGGCTCTCTAGCGTTCGTTCTGCTGCTTCTCGGCTTCGGCTGCGGCTGCTGCTGGTGCTGGTGCTGCTGGCGTCCCCCCGTGACGCCGCCCTTAAAAGCACAGTCTTAGCTCAGCTGAATCCCATCTACCTATGCCCACACCCTATTCCAGGTGCCCACCATCAGGCATGCATTCAGGACAAGGATCCATCATCTATCCTGATGGCGGAAGGGCAGAAAAGCCTGATATTTTCTTTACCCTACAGTCCACCCCCTCAGGGTTTTCTGCCATACAGTCTATACATATATACACAATTTTCTAAGCAAACAAACAATGCAGCCATGGCCCACAAAAGCAAATACATCAAATATAAAATACAATATAACAAAATACAACAGAACACAAATAAGTCCAGGCAGGGCCCCAACCTAGCGCAAAAGACAATTATTGGTACCAGCAGATGAGCCACCAAATCTGCTGCCGAAGGCACTGCTCATACGAGGGAGGGGAAATCACACACGGCATCTGCTATAACACACCAGGAGCCGTCAGGCTTCCTGGCCTTCTCTGGCTGTAGTCTCGGCTACAAGGCACACACAGCATCCACCCCCAGGATGCACTAGCTCTGGGATTGGCAATTTTATTCTGTTGGGGGTAATCGCCAACCCTCAGGGTTTCTGTCTGCAGTCGCTCCAACACTCGGCCTTCATGGCCACCCATGCGACTCGCAGACCCCTGCTCTCAAGCCAACCCACTGCACAATCACATGGGTCGGGGATCCAAACTCTGCATTCGGCTTGGGCTCCACCCCAAGCCACATTCCCCACCCGTCCCCCAAGGACAGGTTCCTCAGCTCCTCACCCTCGCTCAAGAATGAGCAGGGCATCACCCACAGGTGATTTTACGATTCTCACAGGGCTTCAGCATACCCAGGCTGCTTAACAGCAGCTCAGGGCTTCTCAACTTATCATCAGTACCAGCTTTTGCTTTCTTAGTTGGCTTTTCTCCTCCACCTGGCTGCTGGGCATACACAGGCTGCTTTTGGCCATCTAGGCCCACTGGCCACCCCTAGATTCCCATCTCCTGGGGTTTACAAACAAAACTGTTCCATCCCCAGGGTCCCAAAACATATCAACCTGCAAGGTCCTCCGACTTCTGGCGGGATTGTCAGTCCAAAATCATCAGTTCATCAGTCTATCAGTCCATTGGCCTCTCCCTGCTTCAGCAATGGCCTGCTGCCTCAGGGGTCATTGGCTGGTCCTTTCCGGTGTCGTTGGCTGGTCCTATCCGGTGTCGTTGGCTGGTCCTTTCCGGTGTCGTTGGCTGGTCCTTTCGGGCGTCTCCTTCACGCCAGGTCTCATCCTGTAGCTCGTGGACGTATCCATCTTCTATACCGCCATGGTGCCTCCAGCGTCGTCACAGGCAAAGTCTGTTCTCCTTAGTCCCTCCAGGTCTTCGGAGGGCTCCAATACCCGTCTGCATGGATCTTGCCGACATACGCCAATTGTAAGGGGCAGGATAGGGCACAAGGCAGGTTTTCTGATCCCATGCAGATCGGGTAAAGGAGGAGTCAGAGTCCTCAGTAGTTTTGCAGGTTTTTTATTTGGGGTTCACCAGGCATATGGCAGGCAGGGGTGCTGGCTGGGGGGCTGGGAGGCTGGCAGGCCTGCCAGCCTCCCAGCCCCCAGCAAGTCCTCACTCTATCTGGGCTCTCTAGCGTTCGTTCTGCTGCTTCTCGGCTTCGGCTGCGGCTGCTGCTGGTGCTGGTGCTGCTGGCGTCCCCCCGTGACGCCGCCCTTAAAAGCACAGTCTTAGCTCAGCTGAATCCCATCTACCTATGCCCACACCCTATTCCAGGTGCCCACCATCAGGCATGCATTCAGGACAAGGATCCATCATCTATCCTGATGGCGGAAGGGCAGAAAAGCCTGATATTTTCTTTACCCTACAGTTCGAAAGTTAGAATGGGGACACCGAGGCTGGGAGGTGAGGGAATAGAGACAGACATGAAGAGAAATAAGTTAATTTGAGAAGGAGACAGAGCTGGAGTGACACTGATTTTTAAAAATTTGGAAAACACTAGCACATGCTTATTTGAGAGAAGAGGTTGGAGATGGAAGAAATGGGTGGAGGAGTGAGAATACTGAGAAGTCAGGAAGAGTGAGATCTAGAGTAAACCAGTTCATCTTAAATGTAAGAGGCACTCCCTTTCTCTGAGATGGGAGAAGAGGGAAGTTATTATTATAATGTAGTTAAGTTCAGAGGTAGGAGGGATGCAAATTTCTGAGAGTTTGCCCTTTATGGTCTCTTTTTGGCCTATGTGAAGTAGGAGCTGATAGTAAGAGGGTTAGACTTTGGGTAAGTGGCACTGAGGGGAGAAGTGAAGCTTTTATTCATAGTCATTGAATAGTGAAAGAGGAAAGTCAAAAGAAGTGACAAGAAAGGACTGGGGGTGCCACTGAATTTAATGATCACTGAAGTGACCCCAGATAATGTGACTTTGGGAGGACAACTGTCCTGGGCTGGATTGACCTAAGGTCTGGCATTGGTGATTGTAAGGGTCAGGAATGGACACAGTGCAGGTTTTCTGATCCCTTGCAGTCCGGGTAAAGGAGGAGTCAGAGTCCTCAGTGGTTTTGCAGGCTTTTATTGTGATTACCAGGTACATGGCAGGCAGGGGTGTTGGGGGGCTGGGAGGCTGGCAGGCCTCCCAGCCCCCAGCAAGTCTTCATTCTATCTGGGCTCACTGGCGTTCTCTGCTTCTGCTTCTTTGCTTCTCTCTTGTGCTTCTGCTGCTGCTGGCGTCCCTGTGACGCCGCCCTTAAAAGCAGTCTTAGCCCAGGTGAATCCCATCTACCTATGCCCACACCCTATTCCAGGTGCCCACCATCAGGCATGCATTCAGGACCGCAAGGATCCATCATTTATCCTGATGGCGGGAGGGCAGAAAAGCCTGGCATTTTTCCTTACCCTACAGTGATGGAAAGGGAATTAGGAACTAGTGATATTGTTACTAAAAATGATGGGAACTGGGACAACCCAATGGACTGATGGAGCAGGATTTGGACAGTTCAGCACAGAACCCACTCAGAAAGAGCAAGAGCTAGTTCTGATCAGGGGGTAGGTCATTGTAGTTTAAAGTCTCATAGGTAGAACAGTTCCAGATGATTAAAAGGGTCTGCATGTGGTGACTGAACTGAGAAAAGAGGTGGAGGTGATTGACCTGACAGAGATCAAGGAAGTAAGAGACCAATGTGTTGTTTGGGACATTAGTAAACTAAATGATGGCAGAGTAAATTGGAAACTTGCCGAAGTCCTAGCTAGGTAAATGGGAAAATTGGTGATAGGAAATAGATGAAAGGAATGAGAGAAGGAGAAGACAGTTGGTTATGATGGAAGAGTTTTTACATGTGGGTGGAAGTCATCAATGAGAAGCTCAGAGAATGCCTGCCCCATTAGGCTCATAAATCAAAGCCATGGTAGAATGAATGGAGTACTCTTGAGTGGGTTGCCAGTCAAATAATATCCTAAGGGACAATTACAAATCATTTGACACCTGCAAGAGAAAAGGGTTCTAAAACCTCAATAAAAGGAAGGGGGATCTGCAGTGGGACAATCATTAAGGGGAAATGCAGATAGAAAGGCACAAGGAAATGAGAATATGAGGGAAGATCAGAGCCTGAAGAGCCATGGCTGTGACCCCTCCAACCTGTCCAAAGAGTGAGGGAGAGAGCATTGTCATTCGGGTGCAAGGTTTGCCCCTCCCCCAAGTGATCTCTGGTCTTGTCAGATTGTGTTTCAGATGCAGCGATTGCTGGAGACAAATTGTAATACAGATCCTGGCTCCCCTTGGAGTATCAGGTTCACGTGGGAGCCTAACTTCTGGACCAAGCAGCTGGCTTCTCTTGGTGAGTCAGGGCCTACCTACCCTGTGGGCTTTTACCTAGTTGCAAAGAACAAATACAGAGCATCTGCCTTAATTAATGGTTAGGTCAGCATATGCCAAAGAGAATGCACTCCCTGAGACTGCCAGTGATCATCAAGTCATTCAGCAAACTCTGTGTGTGTGTGTGTGTGTGTGTGTGAGAGAGAGAGAGAGAAAGATCAGGGAGAGGAAAGTGGACAAGCTTAAATAGCAGTGGCAATACAAGGACTGCTGGAGAAGAGACAAGATAGCAGCCCTGTTCTCCAGGGTGCTATGTCTGAGATCATGCAAGGATATACCTGTGTGGGCACCAGGGACACAAACAGGTATCTCAGCAATAGGTAGGGAGAGAGAGGAGGGAGGAGAATGTGACACACTGTTGTGCCAGCAAGGCACTGGGCAAATTCTCTATCAATTCGGGCAGATGGATAAAGAGAATCCCTGAGCCCTCAGTGCCTTTTTCAGGGTTTAATGCTCTTTCTACGCCAATTGTTGTGGGGCAAACCCACAGATTGGCAAGGCAGAGAGGCCAGGGCGCTGAGAGGCTGGTAGGCCTCCCAGCTCTCAGCAAATCTGTATACTTTTCTCTTTGGGCTCTCTCTGGTGTTCTCTCTTGGTCTCTTCCTCTTGTAGCTGTTCCACCATAGCCATCCCTGTTTCTGAATGATGCCACCCTTATTGCCTCAGGCTCCATGCCCAGGTGTGCTTACTCATGCATGTGCACACCATACTCCAGGTGTTCACAATGAAGCACCCGTGCCCTGTGCCTACTCTCCCAAGTGCCTCCTGCATTTAGGGCCACAGGTTATAGCCACAAAGGCCAGTGGCGTTAAACAAACCTGACCATCTCATTTACCCTACACACACACACACCTTTGAAGGTGAGATGTAAGCAGATAATTCATGACCTTGTGCATTTTTCTTCCCTGTTGAGATAATTTGCTGGCATTCAGTCTTTACACAGAATGTAGGTGACTTGAAGTTGTGCCTGTGTTGACAATCTAATGATAGGTTTGTTAAATTAATGGCCAGCTGCTGCCTTTCACTTCATCTCAATGGAAGTTTTTTGAATTTGAAAGAGTAGTGGATGACATCTAGGCTTTTTTTCCTTTTCTCTCACCTTTGACTTAATTTAGCAGGCCTTGGGTGGGTACCTTTCTGGGTCAGTCCCCGCACTGTGCTCTTAAGGGACCAAAGGTAAATAAAACATACCTATCCCCTTTAAGCAGCTCACTCTTTCCCTAAGGAAGCTTCATCAAAAACAATGAGCTGCAGGAGCTGTTAACCTAGCAACAGTGATCATGCACTGAGGGTGGTGATCATGCAGGAGGGTCCAGAGGCCTTCTAGGGTGGTGCTGTTGCCTAGCGCTGTCCTGGTATTACCCACTCTCTTCCGTCCTACTTGCCCAACACACAGTTCCCCAGATCTTTGTTTGGAGACTTGCTCATTTGCCCCTGATGACTGTCCCTCCTTTGCTGCTTTCCAGCACACTCCCTCCTCCTCCCCAATGTTGATTTTTTGGGTCCAAGTCTCTTTTGAACTATTCTGTTGAAAGAGTGGGTACTCTTGGAGGGAGTCCATGATTTCTCTAATGGATCAAGAGATCTGGGAAAAACTGGTTGATTTCTCAGATGCTCAGGCTCCCCAAACAGGTGCATACAGATCATTTCTAGCACCATTCTAGACTGAACCTTGTAGATCATGAGTTGAATTTCTTAATCACTGTGCCTGGGACAGATTTGTTGAATAATGGTCCCAGCAACAAGAGATAGGAAGGTGGGGCACAACTGTAGATTCCCTGTGGAAACACTCTCTATTCTGAATTTCCAGGCTGCATAACTACTGAAGGTGGACAACAGTCCCGGGCAGATACACCTGCTTATGGAAGCTTACAGGGACCGTCATCCTTTTATCAAAGCCACCAGTCCCCAGTGGCTCAGCAGGAGACTCTTACCCACCCCTCACATAAGTTCCAGCCTTCAGCACTGTGTTCCTCTTCTGTGTGTTGCTCCCACTGTTCCCCAGTCTCACCCTCCCTCAAAGGCCAGGTCCCCACGCCAGGCATGCACCCAGCCCACAGCTTTAGGCAGCCCTCTGAGATTGTGCCCCAACAGCTGGGGCCACTGCAATGCTCTGCCCTGCTGCCTAGGGAGAAAGAGCTGGCCTGCAATCCTCATCCACCAAAGCTGCTGCAGCCGTGGCTGGAAACCCAGCCCCCTGTGGAGCCGGAGAGCACATCCCAAAGGCTGGGGCAGCCACTGACTTCCCAGCCGGTATGCATCGTCCCCCCACAGGATGTTCAACAAGGAACCCATGCCCAGCCCACCTTACAGACACCCTCAATCCAAGTCCAGTTTGGCCACCACCAGAAGCTGAAACTCGGCCACTTTCAGCAGCACCCACAGCAGCAGCTGCCACCTCCACCACCTCCACCCCCTCCACCCCAGCAGCAGCCACCACCACCTCTACCTCCATCCCAACATCTGGCTTCTGGTCAGCATGAGAGCCCTCCCGGGCCTGCCTGTTCCCAGAATGTGGACATAATGCACCACAAGTTTGAACTGGAGGAAATGCAGAAGGACCTAGAGCTTCTCCTCCAGGCTCAACAGCCCAGCCTACAACTGAGTCAGACCAAATCTCCTCAGCATCTTCAGCAAACCATCGTGGGGCAGATCAACTACATTGTAAGGCAGCCAGCACCTGTCCAGTCCCAGAGCCAGGAGGACACCGTGCAGGTGAGCCTCAGGGTGGCTTGGGGCATGCATCCTGTCCTAGGGTTGCTCAGGAAACAAACCTCCCCAGTCACAGGGAGGCACAGGAAAGTCTCTTTACCGCAGGGTGACCTTGAGCTCAGCCCTTATATTTCAAGAATTCCCTGTGTGCCACTAATCATCTCAGGAAAGCTTTAGAAAACATAGTACCTGCTCTCAACATAGATCTGAGCTTAATCATCTCCAGTGTCCTGGCTTAGTCCTTTCCTCCTGGGTGACAACGGCCCTTATGCATGAATGGAACCTTCTGAGCTGTGCTGTGCTCCTACAGATGCCAAGTCAGAAGGGGGTCTGTCTTTTATCTTTGTAACCTCTCTCCTTCCCCTGATGAACTTAAGAATCCCAGGCAACCTCCCTGGTGGTGCAAGAGGTTAAGCACCGCACTATGAAGCAATCCGCAGCCTCTACAGCATGAGTTCCATCCCTGCCCAGCCAGGGAGCAACCCACATGGCGAAGCAGACCTCTCCTGACTCACCCGCTGCTCCCCTCAGCAGTGTATTTCAGTCAGTCTGCCTGTTCTGTTCCCTGCTCTGTCTCTGGTGAATCCTCTCACCCCTGCACCTCTGGTCTGTACCCCAGCTCTTGTATGCATAAATAAATAAATCTTTAAAAAAAAAAAAGAATCCCAGGCAGGGGCATGTGTGTGGTGGGGGAAATTTAAGAAGGGGAGCACTAAATGCTAGTGATCAGGAGGTTTATAATACCATACAGATGCAGGCTTAAAATTTATTTGAAACCTACTAAACTAGGAATGTTTTATATACATTGTATCACTTCCTCTATGTACAGAATTGTTAGGTAGGCATCACCACCCATATTTTATAGGTGAAGGGTCAGAGAGGGCAAGCAGTTTGCCTAGAGATCATAAATCATGGAACGGTAGAGTCAAGTCTTGGATCAGATCTGCTGACTCTAATGCCACAGAAGAGGTCTTGTTCCATCCCTGGGGAATAATAAATGCTGCTCCTCTTTTCTCAGTGAAAAACCAATAGAAGAGGTGCGCTTTGTACCTCTAGGGCCTTTGTTTCATTCCACACTTTCGTTCTTAATTCTTATTTTTCTTTTTTAATCAGAGCTGCTTGTTCTAGCCCCTTCCCCTTCCCACAGTGGTGTCTCCTTTAAATCTGTAATCACATTTTTATTTTCAAAACTGCTGTATGGACTTTTACTTCATTACAAAATGGAAGGCCTCACATTAATGCTTTAGCACTGATCAGATGATTCTTCAGATGTCTTCCTTTGAGACTCAGTTCCTTTGAGGGCTATGGAATAATCCCCATGTTGACAGAGAGGGTCTAGGGTTCATGGAGATCACACACTGCATGTAAGTGAAAACTGTTATGTTGCTAAACTGAAAATGACACAACTCAGAATTCTCAGTTTGGTTTCTGTTCTAACACTGTCATATTAACATGTATTTGTAGGAAGAGTTTAACATAAGATTTACCTTTCTTACTGAAAACTTTTTAAGCAGTTCCCCATGTGAGGGTGGTGATAATGGGCAGTACAGGGGGGCATTAGCTCTTACTACTGCTGCTGCTACTCTCTGCGGTGAACTCCACCCAAATTCTTATTTTTTTCTCCAGGTTACAGATGAACCTCCAGCACCTGAAGGCCCAAAGCCAGCTCTCCCTCTTGATAAGAATACCGCTGCTACCTTACCTCAGGCCTCTGGGGAAGAAACCCCTCACAGTGTCCCCCCACTGGACAGCACCATCCAGCACTCCTCTCCAAATGTGGTGAGAAAGGTATTAACGGAACCTGCTTTCCCTGACCACACAGGACCCGCTTCCAGCCAAGACCCCAGGGACCTGGATGAGGATGACTGGGCGGGGGGAGGAGTGTCCCTGTTCCATCCCTGGATGTTACATAGCCCTGATTCGTGCCTTCTGTCCTAATGAGTCAGCAATATAGGCGTCCTCCACTCCCACTTCCACTCCCACATACTCACTTAAAATGTAACTAACTGGCCTTCATTTTGGTAGAAGGAGAGAGGGAGAGAAAAGTCCGTTTATTGAGCACTTACTCTGTGCCTGATCCTGTGCATGGTACTTTACAAGCATTATCTACTTTAACCCTCTCAACACATCTGTGAGGTGGTCATCCCTACTTCATAGCTAAGGAAATTGACCTCCAGGCCTCTGTGACTAGTAGATAGATGGACTGAGGTTTATTTGAAATGAAGTCTGTCAAAGTCTAAGCCTGAACTTTTTCTTCTATGCTATGAAAATGGGGGAAATAATTTATGTGCCCCCCCCTCCCACCCAAAGTTAGTTGACCTTAGAATTTGCATCAGTGGAATTTGTTGGGTGAGTGGTCACAGGGATGTCCTGCAGAGGTAGCTGAGCATCTAGGGATCTTTTGAAGAGAAACTATTGGAGGCCTTCCTGTCCACCCATTTACCTGCTTGCTGAAAGTGTGGACTTACTCTGGCAATAACCTAGAGACCCACAACTCATCAACTGCCCCACCCCTGTCATCCTCCTAACGGGAACCTCAGTACTGTGCCAGCCCTCCCTGTGTCCCTCAGCCTTGTTCTACTTTGTGTATTGCCTTTTCTGGCCTGGTGGCCTCAGTCTTCTTGGTGCATCCACTCACCCCTGTACTCTAAATCCTTCTGGGTATTCTGTATCCTCCTAGCCTGAAGCATGCCTCTGGCCCTAAAAACACTGCTTCTTTAATTGTTCTGTGTTCCTTCCCCTGACCACATTTCCCTCCACAGCACCTTTGCCGTATATGTCTTGGATCAGTCTTTCTCATCTATAATTGAGAGTTTAGAAGAATAATGGATGTCAAAAAATTAATGTTACCTTGGAAATTTCTGGTGACTCCTGAAGTCTGGGCAGGCCTTTGATATTAGTGGCTTTTTGTCTGTGCCCAGTCTGTCCTACTCTGATGAAAATGGTTTGGTCTAGAGGCCAGAGGTGCTGTGAAGAGGCCTTTTGTGGAGCTTAGGGGTTTAACATCTTATAGTTGAACTAGTCATCCATCCATCCATCCATCCATCCATCCATCCATCCATCCATCCAACCACCCATCCACCTAGCCATCCAGCCATGCAGCCATCAATGTTCAAAATATATATATTAATTTCCTAGTATGTGCCAAATTCTGCCAGGTGCCAGACCCACATTGGTGAATAAGGTATTCTCACATTGCAGCTATAGTCTAGTGGGAGAGGTAGTCATTTAAACAAACAATAACAATAAAGTATAATAAAGTGCCACATGATGGTCATTGGGGGTAGTTAGATGCACCTTACCTGGAAGAAAACTTCCTAGAGGACAGGATTTTCAGCTGAATTTTGAAGGAGGAGCAGTTAGGCTAGTTGGGGAAGAGGCTATTATGAATAGTCAGAGGAAATGGCAAGGAGGAAGATCCAGAAGTGAGAGGAAAGCCTGGGACACTGAGAAAGTATTAGATAATTTGATTTTGTACTTAAGATGTACAGGGGAGTAAGAGTTATTGAAACCAGAGAGGCTGGACGGCCTTTTAAATTATGCTGTGGAGTTAGGATTGAGTCTTGGTAGTTATGAGGAGTAAATGAAGGAATTCTTGTTAGAAGGGACATGGTTTGAGTTAGATTTTAGAAAGGTGACTTTAACTACAGTAAGGGAGACGAAAATAATACAAAGGAATAATAGGAACAGATGAATGGAATTAATAGTGGGAATAAAGAAGAAGCAAGAACTTCGATGATCAAATAATGTAGCTTTTGGACTCAGATAATGGGGTGGGAAGTAAGGAGCTTGACACAGGCTCACTGTCTTGTCATTCATGAGAGCATGGGAAGAAGAGCTTATTTGTAGGGGAGGAAAAAGTTAGGTTTTGAACTGTTAATATTCTCCTGTGAAAGCTACATTAGATGACCAGAGGGCAGCTAGCTCTATATGTTGGTTGTTCAGAAGGAAGCTCTGGAATTGCCAGTGCCCAAGTGGGAGCAGAAACTGTGCAGAAAATCCTGCAGTATGTTTCGAGTCTCAGCTCTGCTTCCTTACACAGAGCAGAGGAAAGTAGGCAAGCTGCTTGTAAATATGTGGAGTCTGTCTGTGGGGGCCCACAAGGCTCTCTGAGCAGCAAGGGGATGCTGTCTTCCTGTGTGGCTGTAGGTGAGCAGTGGGACTAGTAAAAGTCCTGGCAACTATAACTGCACATTTTGAGCTGTCCCTGGCTCTTACTAACCTGGTTTATGCAGGGGTTTGGCTGGTGCTGCCTTGATATTTTTCAGATGTTTTATAGGTTTCTTCATGACTTGGACTCCCAGAAAAAGGAGTCCCAAGGTTGCCATTGTGGCCCAAAGGAAACTGCATCTACTTGACTGAAGAGATACTAGTTATACACAAAGATACTGAAATAAGAGTACTATCAAAAAGTACTTTCTTTTTGATAGAATTTGTTGTCTTGAAGCTGTGATTGGGCAGGGTGTATGGCCAAAGGATACCAGACAACATTTTGAGCATCTTGTCATTGAATGATAATACTTTGTATAGCATTTTCTGCTTTTTTCCCATTGTTTTTTACATGGATTATTCTATTTTATCTCTTTGTTTATCCTAGCAATACTTTGAGGAAGCTACTTTCTTATTCCCCTTTGAAAGATGTGGAAACTGAGACACAGAAAGGTTAAGTGACCCACCTGAGTGAGTTATACAGCCGACTACTGGCAATGTTAGAACCGGAGCACAGGCTCCTAACTCAACCCTGTATTCAATGACTAGGTTAAATTGCCACTTTGTGCACTGCAATGGGAGATGCAGGACTCTATTTGGCCTCTTACCTGCTGGATTTCCTGTGTTTAAATCTTTGAAGTGAGCTGAGGTCTTGCTGGGGAGAGGTCTTAGAACTTAGCCTAGCTTGATCTTGGTTACCTTCATCTGGTAAAGGTGTCTTAGCCTCCAACCCCCTTCTCAGCCTATACTGTCCTTTGAGTGCCAGGAAGGTCAGAAGTCTACCTGAAGTCTACAGACCAAGGAACCTGTGGCACCAGGCACCTCTCTGTGTTCCACAGGGACTTATTCATGCTCTGAGCTGCTCACAGACTTTATATAGCCACAAAGAGGACTTTTGTCACAGCAGAGCAGCTGTGCACAGGACCTGGGAGTTGATACTAAATGCAGAGATGATTAAAACAGATTGTGCTGAAAATAGATGTAAACCTCTAGAATGGGTTTTATTGTGGCATGAGCTCTGAATCTCTGGAGCAATTCATCCCACCACCTTCCCTGCATCCAGCAGGATGTTTTTGTATGAATTTTGACATTTGCCTGGCTCTAGCTATTGCTTAAGCTTCCTAATCTGGATTCAGTCACTCTGAAGAAAGACGGTGGCTACACCTCTATAACAGAGAGCCCCTTTAAATCCTAAGTGAAACTGGAAGACAGTTTGATGGCTTTGTTTTATACCTCTGAACTAGACAACTGCTGAAAACCAGATGCACTCCTTCCCTCAAAGCTCTCATGGAATCAAGGCTATAGGCATCACAGAGACCCTTATCTGATTCTCAATTAACCTGAAAAAATGCACCTGTCTTCCACTTGTAATGTGGCCCCAGATCTTCAATAGAAGTCTTTGAGGCCACCAGTAGGCTGCTCATGGCTTGAGAAGAACTGGAATGTGTTTCAGTATAACCTAATGCACAGTGGGCATTCCTGTGGTCCAGATTATTAAGAGCAAAACAGAAGAATAAAGGGAAATGACTCAGATGAATATCATTTATGCCATTATCAAGACATTTTGATGCCAGAGCTCTTAGGTTGATTCTTACAACACAGATTTATATTAACCTGTGGAGGAAGAAACTAAATTCCAGAGATAGGAAGTGACTTGCTTCAACTCTACACCTTGGCATAAATGAGGAAACACTAGGCATCTCGCTTTCATAGTCTCCAAATCCACTGCTATGGATCAGCACATGGATTCTAACATGGAAGCAATCTCTTCCTCATAGCCTGGCCTGACAGTAGCTTTTGCTTGGAATGGATCCAGGGCCTGGTGACACTTTCTTAGGGCACAGTCTGTATCTTGGTCAGCACATGCAGAACGGTACAGAGAGCCAGGAATTCCTTCTCAGGAATCAAGTCAAACACTCCCAGTTCTGACTTCTTGAATTCACACCCTTTAGAAAGCCTGTCTCCTTAGTTTTAGCTTGATTTCATTAACATACCAGCACCAAGATCTTTGTTCAGGTCTCCTGGTCCAAGAGAAAATGGGTCCTTGCTCCTAGGCTTAACTGCTTACTCTGGTCTGGCCAAAATGCCCTTGGCCTAAATCTCCCAAGTCTTTAAGTCCTGAGTCTTGAGGGTTCCACATATTTGACTTTCATTTTAGACTTATAGGAATCCACTTCTTTCCTTCTACCTTAGACTCTGGGGATCTGCCTTTTGTTTTTTCTATCTTCTCTGGATCATCAAGCTATGGAACATTCATCAGTCCTCTCTTTACCATCAATAGTATTTCCCCATTTGACTCTGGTGAGTTAGCATATATCAGCATCATTGTATCTACAGGAGTAGCATTAATTTCTAAAAGTTTTTCACTGAGTTGAAGAAGCACTCATTTCTTAATAAGAGTAATAACTTCACTATTAAAAATCAACTTGTGAAATCACTTGCTAGTAAATTTAGTTCCTTCCTCAACGATCTGGTTCAATTGTTTCAAGATCTACTACTATTAAGCCAGTCTACCTAATCTGAAGTTGAAGCACTCAAATATTCCAAGATTTAATTCACAAGTCTGTTATATTTATCCTTGTTTCCTTATCTGCTTCCTTCACATGACTTTACTGTTTTTGCAAGTCATTGTTCCTTTATCATCCTGCAAATTTACTTGATGGTCAGTCTTTCCAATTTTAACTACTGGGAAAAAAAACAAACAAACCCTGAAATCAGAAGCGAGTAGGTAGAACATCAGAGCAACAACAAAAACAGATGTCACAAACCTCACACATTATACTCTATATGAAACCATAAGTCCACACACAGGTATCTAGTCAGAGTTCTTGATCTAACAAGTTTATATTTCTTTGGAAATTTTTAATTTTTCTGCATTATGGAACCTGGGAAAGAAGATTAGAAGCAGGGAGTTGCAATTCCTGTACTCGCAGCTACAAACAAGAAGGAAGAAGGCAAGAAACATCTGGAAAAGTGCCACCGTGTGAGGTTGTTCAGTGAAAGGGCAAGTAAGCTCTGCATTCTGAGAAGTTTTCTAAAACATCACTGGATAACAACCCACTCCAGCAATTCATTTCTTCATGTCTAAGAAATGGCTCCACATACTCTGTTAATAAGATAGGGTAGTGTGTAAAGTGTTTTAGAGTACTCCCATTCAAATTATACTTTTAAGGCAATTACACTTTGTTATTGAAAGAGGTATGTTTCAGATATCTTGAAAATTAATTTCTGTGGAATATCTGTGCTACTTTATCCCCAGCAACATTATGCTTATGTAAGAACCTGAAATTTATATTAAACTCAGGGCATGTGCACTAAGTGTCTGTTTATTGACTTCTCAATCACATCTTACTAGGACACTAGTTTTCTAGCTATTGGCACAAAATCAAGAGCATCCAGCAAATTCTGGGCTCAGATTCCTAGTCTTGGGTCTAGATGAGTTTGGGAAATCTGGATAATCACTCTGTGTCTCAATTTCCCTTCCTGTTAAAATGAACAATGTTTTCTTTAAGTTTGGATAACACCACATGGCAATCATTAGAATAATAATGTAAGCACATTGAACTCTGGAAAAAGATCTAGCCAGTGAGGCTGGGGAGAGAGAGGGCAGCAGGAAACAGAACACAGGTCAAGCAGGAGACAG
The DNA here is from genome assembly GCF_014898055.3 of Talpa occidentalis. Lineage (NCBI taxonomy): Eukaryota > Metazoa > Chordata > Mammalia > Eulipotyphla > Talpidae > Talpa > Talpa occidentalis. The sequence continues at coordinate 6,853 of NW_023602263.1, read as the reverse complement.
GTTGGATTTGAGAAAGATTGCATAGGTGACTAGTAGAAGAGGTTTTATAGACAATTGGGGAGGCAACAGGTCAGACAAGTTGTTGAGGCAGATTCAGATAAGTAGAGTTTATAGGTTCTAGCTAAGATAATTCAGATAAGTGGCAAACAAATTAGGAGACTAAAATAAAGAAGCAAGAAGCAAAAAAGAGGAAAGGGACAGGAAAAGGAAAACACAGTTTGAAAGAAGGTAAGTTTGAATGATGGGCAAGTTAGGCGAGGCTAATGAGGGACTCAGGGCAGTCTCTCCTTATAACCGAAGGATGACTTCAACTGATTATTAGAGTGAATGTTTTTGGCATTTTGACTTCTTATGTACCCTGAAATAGAAAATAGTTTTCCACTTGCACACCTCAAAATATACATCTTTTCCCTCATGAAACCTGAAGATTTTGTATGTGAAGATAAAGTCATGATGTCCATTCTATAGCTGACAGTGTAGAGTGTGGAAGTGTGAGTGATTGCTGCATTCAGACTTTATAGATGGCCATAAACTCTCACCTTTTCTCATTTGGCCTCAGAACAATCCTGAATGCTAGAGCAGGTTGGTGGCATCACCTCTACCAATGGATGAGCTCCTCCAGTATGTGAGGCATCCTATGTCAAGATGTGACCACATATCCAAACCTTTTGCAACCCTAGATATCACTTGAGAAGTCCTTTACTTCTTTCCTGGCCCAAGAAAGTTAGCCTGCCTTCCTGGCCCTGAAAATTGGCCTTCTTGCTCCTACTCACCTTGTGGCGGTGGCCAAAGAGTAGAATGGAGGTTTTCCATTCCCTCTTTCTTCATGTACATGAAATAAGTACTTATTTTTGACATTTTATAGTTCTTCACTCTAGAAATGAATATGAAGTATCATAAATAACTAACACCCAGCACACATAAATTCCAGAAATGCCATTGTGTTTATATAGCCTGTAGAAATCAGCTTGGGCTGGCTTCCTCATAGCACTTTCTCTGAGTCCCTTCTCAGATCTCCCCCATGAAGTTTGCACTACCAGAGCTTCATCCCACTTCTAATAGTTTTGGCTACTACCAGAGCTTCATCCCACTTCTAATAGCTTTGGTCTTCTTGAGGTTGGCTGAAGATAAAGGCATGAAAGAAATCAGTTTAGTCTATAGTATCCTAAGGCATGTTACTGACCTTGGACTGTCTCTTGGGTGTTATAGGAGCAGGCCTAGGAGGCCCAGGGCAACATATACTATGGCAGAACTTATATATCTCTTGCATTGCTCAGTCTGCATGCCCTCCTTTCCTCTGTCATTATATTAACTCACATTTCATGATATTAGTAAGTAATCAGGGCAGGGGAGTTGATGTCCTACAAGTGTGAGCTCTACACCAAACCTGGAAAGTTTTGTCTGTGGGACTTTAATCTTGGGCCTATCTTGTAATGTATAGCACCTAACCATTGGACCAGTGCCAGATGGATTTTGGAACTCTTAATACTTAGCACAGGGAGTTCATTGGGATCCATCTATGTCATCAATAGAGATGAATACCAGAATTGCATTAGCTCTGAATGTCAAATGGAGAAAAGGTGAAAGAATCCAGAATTAGGTGATCATATATTATTACAAAAAGGAATACGATAATCTTTGGATATTCTTATCCATACATAAGGAAATACAAAATACTAGAAGGCTACCATATAGTACATAACCAGCATAACAAGGGGACACAGAGGTTGCAGACCAGGGTATGTTTGAGGTTACCTGTGTTTTCTTGCCTTAAGCTGGATAACATGCCTAGTTTACCCAATCTGGTTTGAGCATTTCCTTCCATTCTCTCTTCTCTTCAACCTTTCTTTTTTTTTTTTATGACTTTTTATTTATTTATTTATTTTTATTTATACAAGAACCGGGGTACAGGCCAGATGCATGGGAGGGTGAGAGGATTCACCAGAGACAGAGCAGGGAACAGAACTGGCAGACTGACGAAATGCACTGCCGAGGGGAGCAGTGGGAGAGACAGGAGAGGTCTGCCATGCCATGTGGGACCCTCACCGGCCAGCCGGGATCGAACCAGCACTGCAGAGGCTGCGGACAGCGTCACAGCACTGCGCTCAACCGCCTGCCCCACCAGGGGAGGCCCACTTCAACCTTTTTTATCTTGGGACTTAGGCTAGAAAGCAAACTGAAGCCTTTTCATTGACAACCATTGAACTAACAAGGAACAATACAAATGTTAACTTTTCTGTGGGGAGAAAAAAGGATATTTAGTCCATCTGCTTCTAAAATTTAGGATTAAGAATAGAAAATATAAGCTTTAATAAAGTAGTTAAATAATAAAAAGATTGGGCAAGAAAAAATGAAAATACTAAGTAGAGGAGAGATTTAGAGAGAGAAAGCAGGCATGGAAGGATACAGAGGTTGAAGAACAGAGTATAGGCAAGCTAGGGGAAGGGGTGAGCAGAGAAAGACAGAGGCAGACAGGCCAGAATTATGAGTATGGCTTTCCTGCCAGAGCTCTGAATTCTAAGTCTACAACAGTTCTTCATCAAATACCATATTAGTGATATCCTATCATATTTAGTGGTGAAATATTGGCAGGATCCCCATGAGTTTAGGAATGGGACTAGGATGGCTATCACTACTCCTATTCAATCTCATACTGGAGGTCTTAGCTGATGGAGTAAGATAAGAAAAATATAAGGAAAGTAAGGAATAAAACTTACTATTCATAGATGACATGATCTGTGTGCACAGAAAATGCCAACATGACTAACAAGGACTCTGGATAAACAAAGTCAACATACAAATTCAACTAATTTCCATATGGGAGCACAAATAAAAGGAAATGGAAATCCACAAAGTATCTTTTCAGTAACATAAAATAACTTCAGATGTCTTTCTAGGGTCATAACAACAATAATAACAATTATAGCAACAGCAGCAGCCATGTAACCACAAATGTTTACATAGATTCCTTTTAACCATTGCAACCCTTTAATGTTTGTTATGAGGATTAAATGAGGAAGTGCATACTAAAACACTTAGCAGGTTGATTTACAAATTTGTAAATTTGTAAAATCTCAGTAAATTTTAGCTATTTGATACTCATTTTTGAAAGAGACTCAAACTCAGCTGTTAGTAGAACTAAACTGCTATTCATTTGGCTTAAGATTTGTAAAATGAACAGTAACACATTACTGTTTTAAATTTTAAAAAATAGCTCATTAATTCATTTATTCAGCCAGACTCATGGGTCTAGGAATACAATGTAAACAAAACAGGCAAAATCATAACTCTAATGGCGCTTATAATTTAGTAGTGGAAATAGATGTTAATCTTACAGTATCAAAGATTGTGCTGTGAGAATAAAGTGCAAGGAGTTATGGGGGCATAATGGGGTGCCTGGTCTAGCCTAGAGCAAAAATTCACAAGTGAACTGAATTCAGAAGGATAAGAGGAATAGGTACAGAAGTAGGAGAATATTCCATGCAGAACAAGCAGTCTCTCTGAAGGGGTAAGAATTGGAGTGAGAGCTTGTCCCGTTTTAGGAACTGAAGAAATGTCAAGAGTTTGAGCCTTCCACACTTTCTCCCATTTTAAATATATCAGCAACGGCAGTTATCCATAGGATCCCCTTAAGGGAAAAGAAGCTGCTAGTGATTTAATCAGACGGAAATGTGAAGTTGGAGGGCAGTCCCACAGTCTGATCCTTAAATAAGGGACTGGGAGTGAGAGTGAGAGATATGACTCTGTGTGTGTGTGTGTGGGTGTGTGTGTGTGTGTGCGTACATGCTAGTGCACATACATGCACATCTCAGGTTGGGTGGTAGGTTGTGTCTCTTGCTCTCTCTCTACACACACACACACCCCAGTGTCCTTAGCCTGTGTCTCTGTCATAGGCTACTGACCTCCTTGTATGGGGAATGGAAATCATACCTCCTGTGCTGCCAGAGTTCCCTGAGGCTACTAGATTTTGAGGCCAGAGTGAAATCTAGCATAGGAGTCTTATGGGCAGCATCTCTCCTTCCCCTCCCACTGTTCCCAGTTGCAGCCTGACTCTGCTCTTGTCTTTGTTCCCACAGCACTCTACTTCGGTGAGCATCATGGGCTTTTCCAACACACTGGAGATGGAGCTGTCATCTACCAGGCTGGCAAGAACACTGGAACCACAGATCCAGAGCGTGAGCAGCCTGACACCTAGCCCCCCACAGGTGGTACCAAGCCTGCTGAGTGGGCCTCCCCCAGCTGTGTCCAGCTTGACAAGTGGTCAAAACCAGGCCTTGCCTAGCCTGACAGCCAGTCACCTGCAGACCATACCTAGCCTTGTGCGTAGTATACCCCAGTCCATGCCCAACCTACTGAGTGATTCTGCGCAGTCCATCACAAGCCTGGCAAGTGATCACTCTCAGGCTGGACCCAACCTAATGTCTGGTCCCACCCAGACTGTGCCAAGTCTGGCACTCTGTCCTCTGCAGAGCTTGCCTCCAACTTCTGATACACAGCCGGAAACTGGATCCAGCAGCAGTCCTGGGTCTGGCAGAGCTTCAGGGAGTCTATGCCCCAGGGATGGTGCTGACCCCTCTCTGGGGAATACTCTGTGTAAGGTAAGTCCCAGGCAAATGCATTACACTTCCTCTGCTCATCACTAGGCAGAAGGATGGCCTCTAAAGTTATCCTGGTCTTAGCTTATCTAAGCTCTCTAACCTCTAGTGGCAAACATGCCTGATTTCTTTTATTCTTGTTTGCCTTTCACTTTTAAAAGATGGAAAGTGAGGATTCCACCCACTTCAGTGACTCTTTGGGACAAGTTCCTACAACTGGACTGAATGCTTCCAGGACTTAGCTATTCCCTCAGAACTAGAAGAGCCAATTAACCTCTCTGTGAAAAACCTACACTGGTCCCAGCAGTCAACACATCCATGGCTCTACAGCAGTACCGGAACCCAAAGGTGAGACTCCAGTAAGCAGCTTGCCTTTCATACTGTCCACAAAATGGAGCAAGGGACTCAGCACTTGCAGGTGAGATGGAGGCCAGCTGACAGGCCTCTTACTGAGATAATGAGGTTGTGTTCCAGACCACTGCAGCAAAGCTAATATTGCATTAAAGCAATTCATACAAATTTTGGTTCCCAGTGCATATAAAATTTAGGTTTACAACATACCATAGTCTTTTCAGTAAACAAGAGCACATGTCTAAAAAACAATGTGACATCTTAATTAAAAATACTTTATTGCTCAAAAAAAGATAAACACATGCAGTTTGCAAACATGGATGGAGCTAGAAGGAATCATGCTCAGCAAAATAAGTCAGAAAGAAAAAGAAAAAACCGGATGGTCTCACTCATAGCAGGAATTTAGAAAACCTAAATAAGGGACCGGGACAAAGACTAATTAATAAAGATTAATTAATACTAATTAATCCTGCATTTTAGGCTGCTGAAATTTTGGGGCCTTGTTTGCCCTTGAAAAGTACCTCGGACAGTGCCTGACGCTGAATGGGCAATCTGCTAGTTTCCTCCTTTCACCCCACTGCTGCATCCTGCCCATCCATGCAGACTGCACTACTCAGGGCAGGCCTTGCTGGGAGCCTCTACCTATAGAGTATGAGCTGGCAGTGTTTCTCAGGCAGTGTTAGAATTCCAGTACTTGGCTAAAAAGGCAGAGGCTGAATGGAATGACTTCTGAGAGCAGGTAACATGGATGTATGGGGAATAGGTGATTTCTGAGCTTATTTCAAAAGTGAGAATCTGGCTTCTCTGTGTCTGACCCAGCACTTATGTGAGATTCTGTGTGGTTATCTGTGTTTATCTTTTTAACAGAGGGTGGCCTTTTTCTCCTCTCAGGTAAAAAGGGCCATGCAGGATTGTCATCACTGTGAATGATTACAATGTGGGTAACAATGGTGTGACAGGTGTGTAGACAGGGTGTGAGCAGTAGATATGAGTGGAAGGTGTGAACAACAACAGTAGATATGAATGGATAGTGTTGTTATAATGTGTCATAGTATTTATTTGTCTTTTGCCTTAGAGTATGACAAATTGAACATGGAGCCCTAGAGATAATACAAAGGAGAACCAGCGTATCAGGTAACAGATTCTTGGCCCACCCTCCCTCTACTAACCCCAACTTCATGACCTGAGAGGTTGGCACAGGAAGTAAGCATCCTTGATGACTTAGTGAGGAGCAAGTTTTCCTGCAACTGTCTTCTTCAACCCCAGAACTTCAAGTAGAGTCTATGTGGTTAGGTATCTGAACTGGTTGTGGGAGGATATCCAGGCTCCTGTACCACAAGGCACATGCTCTGTTTGAGTCCCACCCTCTGCAAGGATTCCCTTCTTGGAGCAAGGCCTGAAAGCCCAGCAGAACTGGTGGAAGGACAGAACATGAGTCTATAGTGGGTTGGACTGAGATCTTGGGCTGCAATTCAGTTGTGGGGTCATGGTTGAGCTTGACTCAGAGGTTTGGGGCCACAGAAGCTTCTACCAAGACCCAGAGGTGTTGTCTTACTGCAGACCCATCAACAGTGAGCCCAAGATTCCCTATGTGCGACTGGAGAGACTCAAGATCTGTGCTGCCTCTTCGGGAGAGATGCCTGTGTTCAAGTTGAAGCCACAGAAGAATGATCAGGATGGGAGCTTCCTGTTGATCATTGAATGTGGCACTGAGTCCTCCAGCATGTCCATTAAGGTACCACTTTGCTGTTCCTGCCTGTGAACCTAGGCCCAGCCTCAGAGCTCTCCTTTGTCTCTGCTACCAGCACGAGTCTGACTCTGCCTTATCTTGAGTCTCAGAGTGGGGCTGCCAATTGGTAAGACTTTGTCCCCTGTTGCAAGGACCTGTGAGATGCACCATAGGCATG
>NW_023602262.1:0-13762 GCF_014898055.3 Talpa occidentalis | reverse complement strand
TCCCAGGTATCCTGTGCGGATCTTCGAGGACCCCGGTCCTTGTGGTGATGTGGGGGTGGCACATCTGAAGAGGTCACTGGTCATTTGATTGAGGTTTTGTGTGCTCGCTGGGCACCACCCTGGGGACCCCACACCAGCCCTGACCCAGCGGAAACGCAATACAGACCTACGTGGTTCTTGCTCCTAGTTTGATGTTTGCTCCTGGGCAGCCTTTGATACAAAAACTCAAACACACAGAGACACTGCGTCTACCCAGCACCTCCATCATAACATGCCTGCTTTTTGGTGGGCCTTCAGAAATGACTTGTGGGCACCATGAGTCTGCTGAGAAGATGAACAGGCGTGTTAATGCGGAATGCGCCTTCCATGCTCGCTTTTCCCCGGCAGTCTGCAAAACGCCGTGCCTTTAACCCTGAATGCAGCCAAGGCCTGTGATTGTATATGTGTCTAAGTTTCTAATTTCAAATGAATCCTTCCCTTGTAAATCGGTCTCGGTTTAAAAATGGGCATCGACTATAGAGTAAGAGATTTTAAGATTAAAAAAAACACGTTTACATGCCTGCTTCTCTCTCTACTATGTACCAGCTCTCTAGTTGCTTCTGTGACGTCATTGCTGCTGAGTCCTACTTGCCACGTAGGGATGCGGTTTTAGTTCACCAGTGTTTTCCTACCTTTCAACATCACATCTGTTCTAGCAGACTCAACCCCCAGAACTTAACATTGTGGATATTTTAAACTGTGTTGTTACTTAGCGTGACCCTTCATTTTGTGTTTGCTGAAAACTGAAGTTAGGTCAAAGGTCTAAAGAATATTTTTGGCAAAACATGGACCACTCCAAAATTTAAGTTTCTCTTTTCTACCTGTCATGTATCAGAAAGTCGTATGTATCTGTAACCCCAGACCTGGTGCTTTCACAGTGGGACAGCTTTTAGTTTCTTGTCACCTGACTCTTAAGCTGCTTAGCCTATCTGGTGTAAACCAGTATCGATTCCAGGTTGTGCTCACAGAGAGCTTTGTGTGGCTGCTGTTATACAGCAATGCTTTGAATCGTGTGGATCTTGGTTCTGGATTTGGGCCCATTTGGGATGCAGTGTGGGGCCGTCTGATGCTGCACATCTCTCAGTCTTTCCTCTTGTCAAGTGGGGATTTATAAGAGCTTTGTGGCGTTGGACCTGGCCTAGGAGAAGCTCTCGGTCGATGCTAGCGTGATTGTTCCTGACCTTGAGCTGCTGTTGTAATAATGAAGCAGAAACGCGTCAACCTGCCTCCCCCATTTTCAGGAGAACCACCCTCTGCGGCACCCTGGACTACCTGCCCCCGGAGATGATCGAGGGCCGAATGCACGATGAGAAGGTGGATCTCTGGAGCCTTGGGGTCCTTTGCTATGAATTTTTAGTTGGGAAGCCTCCTTTTGAGGCAAGCACATACGAGGAGACCTACAAAAGAATATCGCGGGTAAGACATAGCTGGGAAGGGTTCCGAGCTGCACTGAGACTTCTTACCAGCCTGACCTCAGGCTGCCCTCTCACTGCTTACGCTTCTCTCTCTAAACCGTGTTGTGTGACTGTCACTTGCTGTGCTCCAGGTTGAATTTACATTCCCTGACTTTGTACCAGAGGGCGCCAGGGACTTCATCTCAAGACTGTTGAAGCATAACCCCAGCCAGAGGCCCACTCTGAAGGAAGTGCTGGAACACCCGTGGGTCACGGCAAACTCATCCAAGCCACCAAGCAGCCACAAAAACAAAGACTCGACGAGCAAACAATCTTAGGGCGTGCAGGGAGCAACCGGACCCAGGGCTGCTGTGGGAGCTGCTGGGGCGGGCTGCTGGCCTTCAGCTGGTGCCGACGACTGCCATCTAGGGCGCTCCAGGAGTCATTTTTCTCTTTCACTGGGCAGGCAGTACTTGGCCTCCCCGTTCAGAAACTCTGTGGCAACAAACACGCCAAAGGAAAGTGTTTCACGAGACTGTGAGCGTCCCTGGTTTGAGTTCGAGGCAGCCGCTCCACAGCCTGTCCTGGGTGAGGCGACCTCCCCGAAGACTCGCCAGGCCTGACTGGGGCGAGTGGCTGCTGAGCCCTGATGGTCAGTTGAGAGCTGTGCAATACCTTCCGAGTACCCCAGGGTGTATGTAACTTATTGGGGGGCCACGTGTGGTCTAGCTGTCAGAATGAATATGGGATTCTTCCTTTTAAATGTTAAAATAAAGAATTTTGTGCAGGCTTGTGTGTTCCGTGGCACCCTGTAGGAATGATGTCTGCCTGGCCCTCCTGGTGACCGCAGCCTCTGCTGTCTGACACTATGGTGGCACATGCTCCCCCACCCCAGGACTGTTAGGGGCAGGTGCTACTTGCGTCTCCAAGCTGTTTGTAAATGTTACGGGCTGCATTCTCTGCGTGGAGGCCTGGCCGCGTGCACCCCTGCGCAGATGCATTTCTAGAGCACATGGGGACTCCCACCCGCTCACCACTGGCAGAGCTGGTCTGCCTGTGCCTGGTCCCTTGTTCTGTGCCCCTGTGTCGGGTTCCCCATGTGTTCCTAGCGGCCGTGCCATCTGTCAACCAAAGGTGTGGGAAACAGTGGTGAAGGGTAAGGCCCCTGTGATGTGTGCGGGACAGTGAGAACTAGGGGTGACTTACTCGTGGCTGACTTCCAGGCAGCATGTCATGTCTAAACAGTAGTGACAGGAACTGGGAGTGTCCAGTTACCCCTGGGGACAAAGCAGCTCTTGGTTCCCACAGTCTGGAGCAGAACCAAAGCATGTGCCCCAGGCACCCTCACCCACGCCGGTCCGTGCGGCACGGCCAGCTTCGCCAGTGGTTCTAGCGAGACTTCGTCACTTGCTCAGGCTCCCCCATGTGAGCAAAGGAGACTGCTCCTCGTAGTAACCGCGTCAGCAAGCTGGGCGCATGTGTGCTGCTCTGTACTCAACAGCGAGGGCTTTCCAGAAGAACGCAAAGTTCTCCATGGACTTGACAAAGATGTTTGTTTCACAGAATTTAAGTTGCTGTTTTGTCAGATAAAAACAGTACAGGTAAATACTGGCTTGTATTTTTAAAATAGACAGCTTTATTCCCCTAGGTCCATAAAAACAATGTAAATACAAGGAATTCGTATGTCTTGCTGGTGAGTTCACATAACACTTGAGTCCCTGGTCGCTGGCTTCTCCTCCAGCGGGGCTGCCGGGGCAGAGCTGGGCTTGGAAGGGCACAGGGTGGCGTAGGGTGTGATAACCACTTGTATTGCTTGGCCTTTCCACCCATTCCCATCACTCCAAACAATTCCAATTTTAAGACTTAATTTGGAAAAGAGCTAACGTGGCTTTTGTGCATATGCCTTACTAGGGCCCCGGTGGCCGGGAGGCCGGCCGGCTCCTGTAGTGCGGGTGAGACGGAACGGCGGGTCCTGTGCATGCTGGCTGACCTGCGCAGCTGCAGGCATCCTGGGAATTTTAAGTCAGGAAAACTTCTGGCTCTGGGCTAAGTGCTTGAAAAGGACGCAGATACCTGTGAAAGGTCTTGGAAGCAGAGACTGTCCCACAGAGGTCTGACAAAAGTAAACTTAAGAACTAGTTAACTAGTTGATATGGGGGCGAACTTGGTGTCAAGAGGCAGGGCTCAGTAAAGCCAGGGCAGTTGAATTCTAGTTCTTTCCATTTTCTGATTGTCACAAAGGTAATTAAAAAAATGGGGCAAGAAAGATAAGCACAGCTCCTTCCCCCATGGAGGTGGGCAGAACTGGTTTCCTGGGGGCTCCGGGCAGGCAGCTTCCATGATGCTGAATCCCACAAAAGGGGGTCCTCCTCAAGTGCCTGCTCTGTGCTTGAATTTCTAAAGTAACCTCCCTAACAGAGTGAGGGGCTCTCAGGACACCCAGGACAATCTGCTCAGTTGAAGGTGGTAACACCTGGCTCTCCTCCCGGGCCTCATCACTGCAGCAAGGGAGACCACCTTGCCTGTTGGGTGAGCGATACAAAAATCTTTTTAACTTAATAAATTTTAACTGTCAAAAAATATTGGTAGCAACCCAGTGTATACATGAGGCAGCCATTCTGGAATGTCTGAGGCTTGCAGAGGGCTCAGCGCGGTGCCCTTCTCGCCTTGTGTGCAGGGATGGGCATCTGGAGCCGCTTGCGCTGGACAGAGCTTCGTGCTTTACCTCAGCAGAGACTAGAGAAGAGCCACCTGAGGTGGACCCCTTCAGCCAGACTGGAAGGTGCTTTGGGGGTCACTGAAAACTAGAAATACTATTTTTCTTTCCCCCAAACAAGTGTAAGAATGTCGAAGTGTGGAAGCTGAGTTAGATTCTGATTACACATTGTTGCGTGTTCTTTGTTCACTGGCACTGGCGGCGGCTTTGCAGAATATTGCATATTAAACTGCAGGCAGCCTGACAAAAATTGGAGGAAAAGGAATTTAAATATCAAGCATAATGAATCGTTGCCTTTTAAGAATCTGAGCAAAGATGAACTCCTAGGGCTTCTGCAGACACCCTTGCCAAAGATCTTCCAGAAGGAACATTTCCTGGGCTCACAAGGTGGCTGGAGACAACTTGTTTTGTGATGTTCTGCTGACATTGTGGATTATGGTGAAGAGCATTCAGAAAGCTTCCGAAGAAGGAAATTACAATTGTTCAAAAACCTGAACTTGGCTTGCAAAGGTAAGACTTATCCATGAGAACATAACAATTCTCCTCCTGCCCCCCCACCCCAAGCCCTTCAACTCTAAGACTAATCTAAAAATACCTAATTTAAAAGATAGGTTTTCAGATCTACAATCGAAGATTCATCAAGGCTTTGCAGCTGGAGGCTTAAAAAATCCCACTTTCCGGAAATATCTGACAATCAGGGGCGCGGAAACTAAGGTGATGCTGATCCTCACTGGCGCGAAGAGCTTGTGGATGGCGTAGGCCACCACGAAGGTGCTCGTGCCCGCCGCCACCTTCGACTGCACCAGCGACTCTTTAAATCCCAGTTTAAGCAGGACTGCGGACATGTCCACGCCGCTGCGGGGGGAGGAGAGGGCAGAAACGAGACAAAACGACCCGATTATTACAGCAAGGGATTAAACTTAGGAGGTGACTCGGTTATAAGATTTGCAGCATCTTTTAAAATGATGAAAGCTGCTAAAGTCTTAGGGGGAAAGTTCTCATAAGGCCCACAGGACGGTGGGGACGGGCCCGGAGCTCACCTCGACACAACCATGTAAAAGATGCCCAGGGACGTGAGCGAGACCGCGATGTGGAACGACACCCCGACCGCGCCGTACTCTTGGAAGACCTTTCTCAGCTGCTGGGCCTTGCTCGGTGGCTGCTCCGCGCTGCTGGCGCCGCCGCCTGTGGCCGCCGCGCCTCTGCCCGGGTCCTGTGCCGAAGCCAAAGGAGGGGAGACTCTTTAGGGCAGGGACGAGGGTGGCAGTGGTCCCCACGGCTTTGATGCTCACAGGGTCGGCTCTCCCCCTGCCCAGGGAGCTATTCCCTACCCGCTTGCTTGCTCAGGGCACAGGCTACTGCCCGCTGAGCCGCCAAGCCAGAGAGCGGCCGGGCACTAGGAATGGCTGCTGGGTGACGGCCCTACTCGGCCCGCGCCCCCGGGCCTGTGCCTGTTACACGGCCAGAGGAGGCCGACACGGGGAGGTTCTTCTGGGGCATCGAGTGTGGCCAATGTAATCACAATGGAGGGGGGAGGCAGGCGGGAGAAGCAGATGTGAGGACAAGCAGCTTGAGACCTGAAGCTGCCGCGTAGCTGGCTTTGCAGGGGGAGAGGGCGGCGAGCAGCGCCCTGTGGCTCCAGACAGGAAACAGGCTCTGCTCTTGGAGCCTCCAGAAGGAACCGGTCTGGCTGACACTTCAGAGTGAGCGTGGCTGTGACAAGATTCCAGGTTCTTGGTGGCTTCTTGTGGCGGCCAGAGGCTCACTTGCTTAAGCAAGGATACTTGACCTCACACCTTCCGGGCCAGGCAGGGCTCAACCGCGGCCACGGCACCCTACAGCACCCCCAGTGCTCTTCCTCTCGGGGAGCAGAGGCCCAGGGGCCAGCGCAAGGTCGCCAGGACCAGGCCAGGCTGTCCGCAGCCTGAGCGCATAGCCGCCATGTGACGCTACCAAATGTGGTGTGACATAAACAGCCGAACTAGTGTCTGAACTTCCAGAATTAAGATCTGCTCTGAGCAGGTCACTTGACCAGGAGCAGGTCAAGTGGGCGCTGGGGGCCTCTCAGGTGGCGCAGGGGGTTAAAGACACAGCGCTATCAAGCTATCGGCAGCCACGGTGGCATGAGTTCGATCCCCGGCCAGGGAGCTACCCACATGGCGCAGCAGACCTCTCCTGCCTCGCCCGCTGCTCCCCTCAGCAGTGTGTTTCAGTCTGCCTGTTCTGCTCCCCACTCTGGTGAATCCTCCCACCCCCCCCACCTCTGGCTTGCACCCCAGTTCTTGTATGCAGTAATGAATAAATCTTTAAAAGAAAAAGTGGGGGCCAGGACATTAAACTGAGCACCTACAGGGAGAAAGAAAAAAGCCACCAACACCAGATTAAAAACCCAAGTCCAAAATTCCTTCTCAGCATGAAAAGTGCTTTTCTCATCAGAGGATTTCCTGCACTCCAGTGACCTTCTCAGCGAGTCCTCACAGGCAGGATCTGGGTCATCAGCTCCAGTTTTATTCCTTTGCTGCTGGCCTACCTCTCCCTTGTATTTTTAGAGCCTGCTGCAGCTGAGCACCTCCAGGGCCATGTAAAGAACACAATACCCAGGAGCCCCTGGGGCCAGTCCTCCAGGCCTTGTCCAAGAGGGGCTCACCCCGAGTGGGAACTGTATGGCTGCTGACCACCTTGGGAGGTGCACCCGAGGGATAGGGTTCAGACAGGACCTGCAAGCTGATGGCCCTCGGTTTCTTCTCTTTGGGTCACCTGTGTGTCCAGATAGGGAGGTCGCTGGAAGGGGGAAGGGGTGCAAACCCCAGCAAGACCTCAGCCTGGCTTGGGTGTTCAGGGGAGACACATCTGTAATAAGCCCAAATGACCAATCCACCCTTACCACACTCTCAAGATCAAGCCCATAGGTCTGGCCAAAACAGTCTCTTCTCAACACAGTGGCCAGAAAGAGCCTGTGGAAACCAAGGTGGGTGACAGCAGCACTCCCCCAAGCTCCCCTGGGAGCCAAAGTAGTCCTTGCTCCAGACCCCTGGCCCACAGACGCCCCCAGCCCCTGGAATGTGGCTTCCCTGTCCAGCCACACCCGCATTGTGCTGTCTTGCCTTGGCGTCGGGAGCTGCCCCCTCACTGCCCCCTCCAGATCCTTCTCTGTGTCATCTCAGAGAGAGGCCTTCCCGAAGCGGAGCCCCCTCCATGCCTTCTCCCTGTGTCTTATCCGCCTGCCATCACCACTGGGCAGATCGTTTACCCACCAGGTTATCTCTGTGACCACGGGCTCTGGGGCCAGATCTGTGTCTCTCACGGCACCGCCTAGAAAGTCAGGCTCAGAAACTAGCTGCTACATGGGGTCCTTCCTCCTCCCAGGGAGGTCATCCACATTGGGTCACCCGTACTGGTCCCTCCTAAAGCAGCCATTTCCCCCTAACAGTTCTGCGATGTAGGTTACGAACCACAGGGTTCCAGTAGACGGCTGAATGGCTTACATGGACTTAAGAGTCTCAGCCATCGCTGATTTTGGAACATTTGCACCACCCAGTTATCTGCACCTCCTTCTCCCAGGGCACCCTGTCTTTCTGTCTCTGAGATTTGCCCATTCTGGGCATTTCATGTACACGGGACTGCACATTGCGCGGTCCTTTGTGACTCTGCTGTAGGCTAAATGCATGTGACCCTCAAAATTCATAGGTTGAAACCTGATCCCTAATGTATTTGAGATGGGAGGTGGACATGGTGGGGGGAGCCCCCGGGAACGGGTTAGTGTCTTCCTTCCTGGCCCTCCAGCCTGTGAAGATCCCGCGAGCAGACAGACCAGGAAGCAGCCCTCACGGGGCCTCAGTCTACCAGTGCCTTGACCTTGGACTTCCAGCCCCCAGAACTGAAAATTCTGAGGCTTTGAGTCCCGTCTACAGTGTTTTTGTTATAAAGGTTGGAATGGACCCAGTTTCTTTCACTTAACACCATGTTTTCAAGGCTCATCTACCCTGTAGTTGGTATCAGAGCTTCATCCCTTTTCATGAAGCAGAATTTGATTCAATTGTCCTACAAAGTACAGGCTCCAGGGTTCACTGTGTGGGCCAGCCAGGTCAGGTCACCCTGGGGCCGCGCTTCAGCCTGGCTTCAGGCAGGGCCAGGAAGCAGTGGCATCCAGAGAAGATAAACTCTGGGCGCAGAAGGCAAGGAGGCCACACAAGCAGACCCCCCTGTGTCCCCGGAGGCGCTGAGGCTCAGAAAGGGCACACGAGCATTTTTGACCTTGGGGTAAAACCTGCAGCATTCCCCTTGATTTTTAACCCTACAAAGCAGCTACTCATTGCTCCCCTCCCAAAGCCTGTACAAAAATTCAATTTATTCATGAAGAGTCTTTTCTCTGCCTCCCATCTGAGAGCATCTCTTTTGTTCCCAAACAGTAGTTGGGACAAAAACAAAACAAAACAAAATGAGACAACCCAGAAGCTTTGGTCCTGCAGCTCATCTCAGTCGTGTTCAGGGCCCGCAGTCCTGGGACCAGCATGTCATTTGCGGCGTCTGAAGACAAACAAGACAAAGGCAAAACAAAGCGGGGGAGCGGGGTCGGATGGGGTTACTGCAGCCCCAGAGACGACTCTGGTGGGCAGTGGAGTGGAACCTTTTTGGAGACGCTTGAAGAAAACTACCCATGGGCTCAGGGCAGGCCCCCACTGGAAAGGCCTCATTTCCTGCAAACTCTCCTACCCAGTGATGGGGGGTGCTCACTTGCTCCCACTTTGACAGTTGGCAGGCCGAGTTGGGGCAGGGAAGTGACAAGCCGGCCGCGCCTGGGACTGCTCCTGGCCATGAGGCCGCAAGCCCCCCTTCATAGCCGAACAGCCCCAAAGCAGGCCCCGTTGCCTGAAGATCCAGGCTCCAGAGGGAAGGAGGAAACCCGTCATGGTTTCCTTTGACTTGGCCAGCACAGCGACGCCCCTGTCCTCACAGCCCTTGACTGTCTCTGCCACCCCCCAGCAGGAGGCCTGCCCAGAGCTGGGGTTCTGATAAGGACCAGCCTGCCCACCTTCTGCCGCTGGGGAGACTCCAGATGGCCAGCGCTGATACTCAGCCGCCCACCGTGTGCAGAGCCGGCAACCTTCTGAGGCCCAGACAGCCCTTCCCCTCCTGTCCTTGACACTTGGCCCAAGGAAACCTGAGTGTGCCCCTCCTGCCCACTACCAGGACCCGGTGCAGCCAGCTCTGTGAGGGCCTTTCTTTTTTTTTTCTTACAACTTCTATTTCGGCAAAAGGCCTTTTGGCCAAACATGAGGGGAGAAAAAGACAGCCAGGCTTCAGAATAACCAGCATCTACTGCAACCCAACGGGAGGGACAAACATTAGCCCCCACGGACAAGTGTCTGCCCTGTGCTCCTCCCTCGGGGCAGACGGACAGACAAAGCCCTGCCCTCAGGGAGTCTAGAGTCTAGTGGCGGGGGAGGGAGCTTAAGCAGAAAAGGCAGGCCCAGGGCCCAGAGGGATGGCAGGTGCGTAGAGAAACACGAAGGGAGGTGGACAGGGAGGACTTCGGGTTTAAATGAGCTCATCAGGGAAGTGCTCCCTGAGGACCGCTGGAGATGAGGACACTGGGGACACTAGGGATCCTGCAGAGCAAGTCACTAGCCCACGGTTTCCCTCCCAGAGTGGTTAGGCAGGCAGGCAGATTAGTGTAGGCGTAGCCGGGGGAGGACCTTGAAGCATGCACAGTAAAAAGGGCAGCTTCTCGGGTGACTGTCTTTACTCTTCCTCCTGCTGAGAGCACAGACTCCGGGCTGGAGGCAGAGGTGGGCACTTAATTAACCTGGAAAACTGGGACCTTTGGAGACCCCAGCTGGGCGCTGCTTGTCCTCCCAGTGACCACAGTGAGGAGCCTGGGGGAGCCAGGAACAGGGCAGGGGGCAGTGGAGGCTCTGGGTTGGCCAAAGCCCACCTGTCCCTCCACCAGCTCCCAGGCCCCCTGGGGAGTGTTTCCAGGGAGAGGAGTATCTTTTGTCCCAACTTCCTGTTAGGTTCTGATTCCACCTGGATCCTGGATCGGCCCTTGCAGCAGAGAAACAAGACAGCGCCCGGGGCCCTGTGGTGTCGTACATTTATTGCGATAATAACAATAGCTAATCGAGTCAGAGCCAGCCGGATGCCGGCAGGAGCGTGACGGGTCTGCACTCACAGTATGAAAGGTGAATTGGTGACACCCACTGTACAGACGAGGAGACAGGGAAGCGTTGGGACTGATGAAGGCCACAGCGAGTGGGGCGCACCGGGAGTCCGAGGCCACGCACCACTGTATACGGGCATCATCGCTCACACGCACCTGCCAGTGGCAGAGCCTGGGCTGGGTGAAGGCTGGGGTGGCCAACAGGACAGACGAGGAAGCCAAGAGACCATCAGATGGTGAATGCAGAGATATCACCCCCCATGGGTCTGAGGGGGCCGGTGGGGCACCCGAGGCATCCCTGGGGGTCAGGGAGGGCTTCCTGGGGGTAGGGACTGCGGCACTGAGCTGTGAGAATCGCCAGGAAGCAGCGGTGTTTGGAGGGTGCCGGCTGGTGCAGAGCCCCAAACTGGGCTCAAGGCTTAGAGACAAGATCCTGCCTGTCAGATGGGGGAGCAGGGTCAATGCCAGAGGCCTGACCTCCACGGAGTGTTCAGGAAGCCGGCTCCAGGGGTCCTGTGCTCAGGCCTACATCAGCTCATGCCATTGTCTCCCAAATTCCTGTTGGGAGGTGCTGTTTCGGCCCTGAGAGCTCAACAACAGGCTCAGGGCCTGCAGCGCTCGGGGCGCGCCCAGGGGCCGGGAGGGCACCCAGGCAGGAGGGACTCTAGGGTGCAGAGCTGAGGTCTGCCCCACAGCAGAGGTGTCCCGGCCTGCTGAGCTCGGGCACCGGCCTGAGTCACGGTCCGAGTGGCACCGGGGTCACCTGGGTGCACGGAAGGCGAGGGAGGGAAGCACAGCCCGGGGTCTCGGCGAGGCCCGCCTGGAGCGAAGGCGGCCAGCGGCGGGATGGGGAGGGCGCGGAGAGCGCGGCAGCCGCCCGGGCGCAGGCGGGCGCCCCCCGCCGTCGGGGGGGGGGCAGGGGCCGGCCCGGCGCCGCCAAGTTTACGGCCAAGTCCAGGTTCCACCTGCAGTCCCGCCGCGTCCTGGGGGCGGCGCCTCCGCTGCTCCGCCTGCCGCCTGGGGAGACCCGGCCTGTGGCGCGCGGGGACCCGGGGCCTGGGGCGCCCCGGAGGCGAGCGGCCGCGGCGCGGGGGGGGGTCGGGGCGCGCGGGTCGGGGGCGTCGGGGGGCTCACCTGGCGGCCGCGGCAGAGCCCGCGGGCGGCGCGCGGCATCCAGGCGGCGGGTCCCGGCCGGGGCAGCGGCAGCAGCCGGGCCGGCGGGCGCGGGGCGCGGCGGCACCCGGGAGCCAGGGGGCGCGGGGCCGGGCCCGGGCGCCCGCCCGGCCGGCGGGGCCCAGCAGCGTCAGCAGCCCGGCCATGGCGCGCGGGGCGCCCGATCCCGCCAGGCCGGCGGCGCGCGGGGGGCGGGCGCGGGGCGGGCGCGGGAAGTTCCGGAGCTGCGCGCGCGCCCGCCCTGACCCCACCCACGGCCCCGCCCACGACCCCGCCCCGGAGTCGGAGCCGCGGGGTGGGCGGGCCCGGAGGCGGGGCCAGCGCAGAGTGGGCGGGCCCGGAGGCGTGCACACCGATGGCCCCGCCCTCCAGCCCCTGGGACGGTCGCCTGCAGGGCGTCCCGGGGTCTAGGGCGTCCCGGGTCTGGGGCCTCCAACCCCGGACCCCGCTTGGCGGCTGGATTTAGTCTGTGGTCACAGAGGCGAGCGTGGGAATTCAGCCTGTGGGGTTTTCGCCCTACAGAAGCGGGCGACACCTGAGAAACTTGTGGGTGCATTTACCTATTCGCTCAGACGGAGGAAAAACTGTGGGCTCTGGCGCCAGCACTTGCCAGAATCCTCTGCGTGACCCCCGTGCGCTGTCGGCGTGAATTGGGGAAAAAGTGCAGCGTCTGCTCCCCCAGCCCCACGGCTCCGCTCCGCTCGGCTTCCGCAGCGGCGCCAGGTGCGCGCCCGCCGGGACCGCCGGGAGCAGGTTTCGTGGCCGCGGGAGAAAACCCGGGGCCGCCCGCGTGGCCATCACCGGGGACACACAGGGCGCCGGCGAGAGGCGCCCGCCGCGGTCCCTGCGCAGCGCGGAGGCACCTGCTCCCGTCCACCCGCAGCAGGTGTCGGAACAGGCAGGGCCGGGACCCGAACAGGTGGGCGCTGCCCGGGCGGGGCGTGGCAGGGGGCCGGGGGGACACCCAGGAGCAGCGGGAGCTTCAGGGGGGATGGACGGACCTGAAAACCTAAGCGCCCGAACGGGAGTGAGGCCTCAGCTGCCGGCGCCCCAGTCAGGATGGCCCGGGGACAGGTGCGCCCCGACGTGCTTGCTCCGTCTGTGAGACGGCGTTAGGCTCTGCGTGAGAGGCCATCTGGAGGGACAGAAGCGGGTCATGGATCTCATTTTAGCCTCCCAGCCACACGCTGTTCGTGTGACCTTGGGCACTTTTCATATAAACCGCCCTGAACCCCAGTTTCCTCGCATGTAGAATGGAGGCAGTGACCATCCTGGCTCAGCCTTGTTGAGGGCACTGGGGAGCTGATGTCCGCGGCTCACCCGGTGTTTGTCCCCCTCTGGGCAGCAGACGGCTGCAGCGTGTGTGCATGTGTGTGTGTGTGTAAGCAGTGGCCATTTGCAAGGCTCATGAGACCCGTGGGTGAGACTTTGGACAGGGCGCTTGGGGGACTCCTCTCTGCTCCTCCAGTCTGGGCGCAGCTGTGCATTAATGATTAACTACTGTGTAACAAAGTCCCCCAAAAGTAGTGACTTAACACACACCACGGCCTCATGGTCTCTGCAGGTTGGAAGTCAGGGCGCACCTAGCTGAGCTCTCTGCTCAGGGTGTCACCGTCCAGTGGTGGGGGGCTGCAGGCGCCTCAGGGGCTCCCCTGGGGAAAGACCCACATCCCAGCTCCTGCAGGTCGCTGGTGGAATTCATCTCGTGCCGTCGGACTGAGCCCTCACTCTCTGGTGGCCGAGGGCTCCGCGTTTCCCAGGGGCTGCGCGCAGTCCCTCCCCGCAGGCTCTCCCCACAGCAGCTCACAACGGGCAGCTTCAACGCCGTGAGGGAGATGTCTCGCTCTCGTGGGGAGGGGGGTTATCACCATCACCATCACCGTCGCCCTGGCCGCTTCCAGCTGGCAGAAGCAAGTCCCAGGCCCTGACCCTGCCGACGGGCAGGGATCACACCCAGGGGGTAGGTACTGGGGGCATTGCCTGCCCCAGCTGGGAAGAGTCACACGACATGGGGTGACGTGGACACTGGAGGGTTGGATTGTCTGGAAGCTTCTTCGCCACATAAGTGGGAACCTCGGCTGGGCACTCAAAGATGGGGCTGGGTGCTTTTGAGCACGTGGGTCCCCAGGCTACAGGGGCTTTTCAGTCATAGCAGCTGGGTTCCCCGGCGAGGCGCTCCACACCTGAACCTCAGTCTTCTCATCTGTAAAATAGGAATATAGGCACGCAGACCTCTCCTGCCGCCCGCTGCTCCCCTCAGCAGTGTCCTTCGGTCCTTCT
>NW_023602258.1:0-13770 GCF_014898055.3 Talpa occidentalis | reverse complement strand
AGTCTTATTACATAGCTTTATGACTTGTACATGTAATAATAGTGAGGCAGGCATTCATGCTATGTGTCTCTGGAGAAGTCATCAGTTGAACATAAAAATGTAAATCCATTTGGAAAAACACAGACCAGTTATTGAAAGTGAAGCCTGCAGAACATGTGCCCCCAGTGATAGATTAGCGAAGGCCTGACACACACACCCGCGCTCAGACCTGCTCTGAAGACCATCTGGAAACAGACGATGCTTAATAATGCAGAATAATAAAATCAGCTAAGTTCCCATTTACAAATGAAATAAATTGGAGGATGAGTGATTACATGGATCTGAAGAACATGAAAATATGTGCCCCAAATTTGGGGCAAGGTTGGGTGAGGGGAGAAGATAAGCAAAGACACCAGGACACATTTTGTGAATTCTGGGTGAAGCCAGGCATTTGAAAATAAGAAAGCACAGATTCCAGGTGGTTGATTCTCTGCAAAATTGACCTGTCGAAACCCTCTATGAATGACTGTACTTTCTCTGACAAACAGATATCAATATCTAAAAATGCTTCCTGCAATTTCTTTCCACAAAGCAATAAGACAGTTTCAGACCAATAACAGCTCACTAAGTGGTATTCTCTGCTCTGTCACCCCCAGCAGCTATAACCAACGAAATGAAAAGGTAAGAAAGATAAAGCAAAAATCAGGGGTCACCTGCTATAAACCAGTGGGACTCTTCACGGATGGGGCCAGCCCAAGCAGTTTGCTCTTTTCCCATTTCGTTAGCTTTTCCTGCTAAAATCTTATAGGTCTTTCACGAGCAATTAAGTCCATTATTTGTCTGACTATTAAACAGAGAACCAAGAACCTGAAAGTTTATGTCACATATAATTGAGAGGCCATGTAGCTGAAAGGCCCGTGGCTGGAGGTGGCTGGGAGGTGGCCTGGTGCAAACCTGGAGTCCCACATCACAGCTGCTGTGCTTCAGGCGCCCAGTGAGCCTCAAGATTCAGCCTCTTCAGCTCCGCTGCCATCATTTGGCAGCAAAACCAAGCAAAGGGTTCTAGACCTGTGCGGAAGTAGCAGCAGCTTTCCTGGAGTTGGGGTGTGGCAGACAGGAAAGTTTTATCACACCCCTCAGAAATGGTTACCTGCCACCCCAGTTGATTGACCTAGTTTTGGGACTAAGTCTACCACCCTGTATCTCTTTGCTCTGCACAAATCAAGTAGCAGACAAAGCAGTATTGGTGCGGCAAGCTTTGAACGAATTACCTGGCCAGTGTGCTGCCCTGTGTGTAAATGTGTGAGTGAGAGTGTGTGTATGTGTGTGTGTGTGTGTGGGGGGGGGTGATGAGGGCTGAGTAGGCAACGATCAGGTGAGGGTCAGCATTGCCAAAGCAAAAGGAATCTATTAGGGCTAATGCTAATGCTGGTGGGAGAAGATATTTGCGAGCAAACTGAAGAGGCACAAAGTTTCAGTTGCGGGGAGTGTGGTGCCCTTTGGAGGGTTGTAGAAATGGAAGAGCTCTGTGGCTCAACAAGGGGTGGCAGTGTCCAAATGGGCCTGGAAGGTGGGCTCGGGGGAGGAAGGCAATGGGAAGAGTTTGGTGATGGGGGAATGTTGGCTACTTAGTAGATCACACAGATGCCCCCTTGCAAGCCTGAAGCCCCATTCTCCACGCTGTGTGGATGGCTGACAGCTCACAGCTGTGTCTCACATCCCCTCCCCCACTATTCTCACCTGAGACAGCTGCCTGGCTGAGTCCTACTTTCAGTGAATAGCCCACACCTGATAGGCAGCTGATGCAGCGTTTAAAATGGCGGATGTTGCAGTCTCAGTTGGGAGTAACCGTCCCTGCTCCTCAGCTCTGGAGGGACTGCCAGGGGCCTCTGGGACTGCGCCCCAGCCTTCCAGTCAACCTGGCTTCTTCCCTGCCTCACGGGAGCTGACCCTGACAGCACCTGCGCACTGGTATGTACCTCTCTGGCCCAGAGACACGGTCTCTCTGTCAGGCTCTCACCCATTCTGGCTTCCAGGAGACCTGGGAGCATTCCTCTCAGGAAGGGGCCCCTGCTCGCAGAAGACCCCCCCAAAGGTGGAGTCCTGCTCTGGGATTTGGCGATGAGAGGGAACACTGAAGGCAGAGAAAGAAAGAAATGGGAAAGAAAAGACCTGAGAAGATGAAAAAGCAGTTCCAATTCCAGAGCTCAGAGTCCTAATATGGACCTCAATGGTCTACCTGCTAGATGCTGGCAAGACTGAGCCCCTGCTGGAGGCTCTAAAGGAGAATCTGTTGTCTTTCCTTTTCCAACTTTTTTTTTAAAGATTTATTTATTTATTTATACAAGCACTGGGTACAGTCAGAAGCGCGGGAGGGTGAGAGAATTCACCAGAGTGGGGAGCAGAACAGGCAGAAGGACCGGAGTACACTGCTGAGGGGAGCAGCGGGCGGCAGGAGAGGTCTGTGCGCCATGTGGGACCCTTGCCCAGTGGCTGGGGAGCAGCCGGGATCAAACCGGCGCTGCAGAGGCTGCGGGCAGCTTTACAACCCAGCGCTCAACCGCTGCACCACCAGGGAGGCCCCCAACTTTTTTAAAGATTTATTTATGCATATAAGAGTGGGGGTACAGGTCAGAGATATGGGCAGTGAGAGGATTCGCCAGAGACAGTGGAGAACAGAACGGGCAGACTGGCTGAAATACACTGCTGAGGGGAGCAGCGGGCAAGACCAGGGAGGTCGGCTGTGCCCTGTGGGTTGCTCCCTGGCCGGGGATCGAAATCATGCTGCAGAGTCTGCAGATTGCTTCATAGTGCTGTGCTTAACCAACGACTTGCACCACCAGACAGGTCCGCCTTTTTTTCCAGCTTCTTAAGACACTTGCATTTCTTGGCTCCTGAATCTGCCCTCCACCTTCAAAGCCATAAAAGTCAGGCTCTGTCCTTCTCACACTATCTCTCCAGTCCTTACCATCTCTTCCATCTTTCTTGTCCACTTGTAAAGATGCTGTGATGACAGTGGCTCACTGAGGAAAATGTGGAAAAAAATCAGATGCCATCCTACCCTTATTTGCTCCTAACCTATGAGGAAAGTCAGACAAATGTTGGGAATTTATAGAGAGGCAGTAAAGTAAGATAGCATTGCCTGATGGACCCTAAAGGGGATGATGGAAATAAATATGAAGAGACACTTTGGACATAGAGGACACTGATATTGCTTGATAAGTTAATTTTTGTCGCAAGGGGAACCATTGGATAATAAGTTTCCCTGTTTTACAGTCAGCTGGTTGACATTAATCCCACGTGCGTCCTTAATTATGTCCATGTCACCTAAAGCAGGCCTTGGGAATTAGGACATGGCTGTCTTTGCTGGGAACATTGTTCTGCCTACCTCAGGGGGTCTGAGATGCTTTCCTCCTCACAATAAAGGGGAAGGAAAGGGAAGAGTAAAGACTCGTGCTCCTGGAGCGGTTGTCTTGCTCGGGCTGTGGGATGTGCCCTTTAGCATGTGCCCTTGGTGACTCTGTGTCCTCAGTGTTTGACCTTTCACAGTTTCAGACTCTAAAATCTGGATCCTTGAAACAGGTCATCTTTCCAAGTTTCATTCCGTTGGTCCAATGGCTAATTGCAGACCTTGCCTTTAGTATTTGCCAGCTGTGGACACCTCGCCTTGAATACGCAGCCATAATGGCCAGCCTTGAACTCCCTGCATAGTGGTAACGACCCAGTGACTTGGTAACTGCTGTGCCAGCCAGGGCCTCTGTGTCTTGGCATCTCCAGTCATATTCATCTCGGATGAATAAACTATAGCCCAAGGTCAAGGTCAGATAGATCCACTTTGACCGAGGGCTTTGTTCTCTGAATCTCCACATCTCCAACTTAAGTGCAGCAGCAGTGCTGAGATGGGATGGCAGCTTATTCTTCCCGAAATTATTTTCTTATTGAATGAACTCATTTGACCTCCCCTTTGCAGGAGTTACAAGCAACTTTAAGTAATAACTCGTCTCTGGGAATGTCACAATATGGAAACTTTAGAACAATTAGCTTCAATTTCCTTGTTATAATAAGAAAAATCTCCCAAGTCCATGTCTCACATGCACTTTCTAGAGGGTGCTTGAATTAATGGGCTTACAAAAAGCGCCTTCACAGTTGCGTTATTAGTGAGTTATTTTTAAATATACATATTGGGCTTTGGCAGATTTCTGTGTGGTCTCCAGTAGATTCGGTGACTATCCAGAGGATGGCATCTGTACAACCCCCTGCCACAGGCGCACAAATGAGGCCATAGAAACAGCTCATTGAGTGGAGGAGCAAGTGGCAGAGGAAGGACGGGGCTCCCTCTTGCTCCCGGACAGAGCCATTGTGTCAACGAGGCTTTTGTGTTCTCTGGGCAGAGCTGGGGCTGTGTCTGGGAAAAGATCGATAGTGGAGCAGTGAAGGTTAGAGGGGAGAGGACGCCGCCTCTCAAAGTACGGAAAGCTGGCGTGATGCTTGTCAGCCGTCACCCAGCCCCGCGCATGTGCTGCTTTGGCTGTAAACTAACCAACAGTAAGGAAAGGTCGTTAAAGCAAAACAAGCACACAAAACAGCCAGCAGTGCTCCTGCAAGGACGCCTCGACCGAAACACTCCTGTAAATCTTGCCTTTGAAGAGCAAGAGGCAGAGTTTGCAGATCTCCGTGGTGCCTCACATTTCTCTTCTTGAAATGCTGGAAATTATTGGCTGTCGCTGCCGTGTCTTAATGTGCTCTTGGCCCGTGGGTATCTGGCCACTCTGCCGCACGTGCCCTCCATCAGAGGGCCTGATCAGGACTTGCTGTGTGAGGAGGCAGAGAATGTCTCAAATGTCCAACCACAGATTAGGCCTCTGCAAAAATTCTCTAACCTGAAGCTCGCTCTGAGCTCTGGAGCGCCCCTTCCACCACCTTCCCAGTGACTGAGGAGCCAGTGCGGGAGGGTCCCTGAGCATCCATGCTGGAGGCAGAAGGCTTCTGAGTCTTTGGGAGACACTGTCACCCTGTGACTCTTTCCCTTCTCCACCGGCTAGGCAGGCTTCTCCAAATCCCCATTTCATTTGTAGTAATTTGGAGTTGTCTGAGAAAATGGCTCAGATGTTTGCTATATTACCCAATCCTGAGGGAACTACAAAACCCTCCCTGAAGAGATAAAGTGAAGAAAAATACAGAATGAGAGAATTTCAAACATTCTCACTGGAGCTGGGTTTTTAGTAGCTGGTGCACCCAAATTCAATTAGCTTGACCCCCACCCCTTTGAAGAGCCCCAGAGTGAAGAAAGCTGTGGTGGCTTGCTAAGCTGTTGGGAATCGGCAGACATGCTTCAGTGCTGAGCGTGGATGGGCGAGGGGCCTGCAGAGCTGAGCTTGCTGGGAGGACAGTAAAGCCAGGCCCGGTGGCCTTTGGTGATGCATTTCTCAGGGCAAGCACTGACTGCTCTCCTGGCACGTGCTTAGTGTTACCTGTGAGGGGCTGTTTCCAGAGCTGGAGTGAGGAGGCCACATTTTCCTTGCAGATTAGCAATTCTCCACTGCAGCTGAGAGTCCTTAGGTGAAAGGCGGTAAACAAATCACCTGGTGACGATTGCTGCCCTTGACTGACTGGAACCTTCTCCCTTGTGGAGCTGCCTGCAGCCTTTGGGGAAGGCAATGAATGGGGCCTGCGTGGAAAGTATGAATAATCCCAGGCTATTTACTGACAAATGTGTAAAGGTCTCATGCAGCAGAGGATGGTTTTGAATAAATATGCTGCTCTCTCAGAATCAGCAGCCCTATAGATCTGGAGACAGAGCCTCACTGCTCCCCAGTGCTCAGCTCATAAATAAATAAAAAGTGCCCGTTGATTCAGCTGCCAAATGTGACATGGTGATGAATTTCCGAGGGTGTCACTCAGGATAGTGACAATTGCAGCACTGATGGGGCTGGGGAAGCAGATGACAGGGCAATGTCTCTGTGTTCATGGGCCTTGTGTTGGGGTCCTGCCTAGGGATGGATGACCTGACGTCCTGGTGATAGTTACGGCCTGATTTGCCCATATTCCTCACCTAGCACCCCGTGGAAGCAAGGGGGGAGGCTCTAGTGACCTAGTGCAACTGATACAGAAGAAGGTGATAGGGAAGGTTAAATCCTTGGGCTCTGGTGACAAGACACATGTGGATGAGGTTATTCTCTCATTGCCACCAGTTCTGTCCTGTCCTACTACCCTCTATCTGGAGGGTCCTAGATTTTCGATTGGTCTGATAGTCATTGTGGAAGAAGATCCAGGGTCCTGATTTACTCTCAGTCACTGAGCTCATTACCCATAGTTTTTCATAATGGGCCAAGCTCCCTTCTGGCTCTATCTCTGACCACTCTCTGCACTTAGGCCAGGCATAAGCTGTGACTTGGTTAGGGCTCGCCAGAGAAACAGGATAAATGTTAGATGAGTGGTTAATATTTTTATCTTGAGGAATTGGCTCACATTTTGTGGGGACTGGCAAGCTGCAGAACAGGCAGGATTTCCGTTACAGTCTTGAGGCTGAGGCTGAATTTCCTCTTCTCTAGGAAATCTGTTTCTGTTCTTAAAACCGTCAACTGATTAGATAAAGTCAGCCCACAGTGTCAAGGGGATTCTGGTAAATCAGCTGATTGTGTTGTGGCTGTGAAGGTATTTTGCAGACGCATTAACATCTAGATGAGTCTGACCAAACAACTGGGCATGATAGACTAACCCAGTTGGTTCAGAGCATATTGAACCGTTACATGGTGACAGCCTGCATTCACACATGCTATTCCCTCTATCTCGAACCTCTATGCCCCTGCACACTCACAAAACAATCTTCTGCCTGTTAAATGTCTATTCATTTAATAATTCAAATATTACATCTTCTCCAAAGCTTGCCTCTTTCAGAGGAAGAGCCAGAAACTACTTCTTCCTGTTTCAGATTGTGCTTAAGTCCTTTTCATAGCATTTTTATAGCAGCATCTTCCTAAGTTTGTGTCCAAGCTGGTTTACCAACTCCTTAGGGCCAGGGATTTTGGCTCATTGTCTAGCAAATTCTCATCTTAGCAGAGGGCCTGAAATGAAGCAGGTACTCAATAAATATAGGTTGACTCCATCACTCATTACAACATATGCATAAAATCTGTCACATTTGTAAGATAAGCAAACTCTCCACTGTTTTTTTCTTTCGTGAGGAACACCATACATCTCTGAACTAACTGGAATATTAGCCCTTCAATCTGGGTAAGATTGGGTCTAGCTGGTATCCAAGACCTGAGCCCCTCCTCCTTTCTGCCTAGCTCTGCCAGGTGACCCTTTTTCAGATAGCCCCATGGATTCCCTCTCACACACTCTCCCACCCCACATCCCATTCTTTTTCTTGGTGGAGGGTGACTCTGAGGACACAAACACCCCCTGCAGCCCTACCTTCCAAAAATGGCACTTTAATTTCCTGGGACATAAGAAATTTTCCAAGTATTTGAACTCAAGCAGTTGAGAGAAAGAAAAATTGAGAAATTATTTGGAAAGACTCATTCTGGTTAGTCACTTCTAGTTACCAACTCAGCAATCCCCTCTGCTCACACTATGGCCCTCCTCCATCACACAGTTTTGGACACAATGCTGTCAACTCCACACCACCACTTTTTTTTTTTTAAAGATTTATTTATTTATACAAGAACCGGAGTACAGGTCAGATGTGCGAGAGGGTGAGAGGATTCACCAGAGACAAAGTGGGAAACAGAACAGGCAGACTGACGAAGTACACTGCTGAGGGGAGCAGTGGGTGAGACAGGAGAGGTCTGCTGTGCCATGTGGGTTGATCCGTGGCCAGCGGGGACTGAACCGGCACTGCAGAGGCTGTGGACAGCTTCACAGCGCTGTGCTCAATTGCCTGCGTCACCAGGGAGGCCCATACCACCACTTTCTTCTAGAGAAGTACAGGCTTCCCTTGCTCCTAGGGTTTTGAGGAATAGTCTGTCAAGGAGTGACATTCACGTGACATTTGGAAAGTGGGGAAGAAAGGAGTCAGTGCTCACAGGGACGGTAGTGAGTTTTTGCTTTGGCCTCTCCTGAAGTTGCTAATTTCCAATCAAAGCCCTCTTATTAGAAGCAGATGGCTTCTAGCTGCCTGGCCCATCTTGTTGACTCCAGATCTTGAATCATTGGTTAATCAATAGCTGGACAGAGAAAGGGCCTTAGACTAGGGCTTAGGATTCTGGTCATCTGGCCACTGCCTTCCTGTTCCTTGGATTCCCATCAGTAAAAAGTGAAATTCAACTAATTGCCTTTCAAAGTTCCTATCAAAATAAAATACAAATCCTCCTAACTGGTATAAAATGGGACATTCTGAATGTATTGCATATCTACTGAATTCTATCAGATTTAGTTAGAGCGGCTCAGTGTGGGGAACCTTGATCCCCCTAGGCTGTGGAGGCAAATGTATCCCAGTGCTAGACCAGGAGAGTCAAGCCAGAGAGCTGGAAGAGAACGTGGTCTCTAGGATGTGTTTAACTGGCTCTCCATCAGGGGATTCCTTTCAGTCTTGGTCCTGCATCCTGCAGGCGATGCTGTAAACACAAATAGAGGGAAAAGCATTGCTTATCACTCAAAGACAGTTCATCCCTCAGACTTGCAAATGAGGCAACTTGGTGCTGAGTAAAATCAGTCCTGTGCGCATAGCAAACACTTTATCAGCAGCTGTTCTCTGCCCTTGAAGGATGCTGACCATAAATAATCTTTGAAGTCCCTCCTGGTTCAGTAATCATGAGTAGTTTTGAGAACAGAATCAGGTGGGGTGAATGGAGTAGTCAGAAATCTCCCATCAGTCATGGGGCAGAGAGCTCCTGTGGATGTCTGGGCCTTGTTGGTGGGGAATCTGATGATAAAGCTGGGCTGCTCAGGGCTGGCAGAAGCATTTAAAAGCCAGTCTAGATCTTTAGAAAATAAGGAGTCTCTTTCCAGTTCTCCCACTCATCTTGTCTGAAGTCCTAGCAACATGCATCTCACCCACCCTAAATCCCACAAACCTCTAAAGAAATACAAGAGCGTAATGTGTGTGGTATTCTGATACTCTCAAAGGAACTAAGCTGGCAGAGCCTCAATAAGTGGTGACTATTAGCTTTGTTTTCCTGTAGAGGTGGTGAAGGAATGGTCTATTGCACTTGCAGCTACTCAGCCCACTTGACAACACACCCAGAAATTCTCTTTGATTATGAAATTTTTTAAAAAGATTTATTTATACAAGCACTGGGTACAGTCAGAAGTGCGGGAGGGTGAGAGAATTCACCAGAGCCAGAGTGGGGAACAGAACAGGCAGATTGATGAAATACACTGCTGAGGGGAGCAGTGGGCACGGCAGGAGAGGTCTGCTGCGCCATGTGGTACCCTCGCCGGTGGCCAGGGATTGAACCGGTACTGCAGAGGCTGAGGGCAGCTTCGCAGCCCAGTGCTCAACTGCTGTGCCACCAGGGGAGGCCCTGATTATTAAATTTTAAAGAGAAAATCTATCAATTGCTTGTTTCCCGCAGACAGTGGGTGCTCTCTGATGCTTCATCTTCCTACAGCTTGGAGCTGCTTTTCAGACACTGGGTGTCTAATGAAGATCTGTGGGTGGCATTTTCTAAATGGGTTGCCAAAAATCTCCCCAAGGTTCTCAATAGCTTTCCTCCCATCCACTAGTGGGGATTCCAGCTGGAGGCATCATGGCGGAGATCAGAGCACCTTTGGAAGGTGTGGATTTTGGGCTCTTGATGAGAGAAGAGCTCCCTCCCTTGGGAGTGATCACTCCCGAGAGACAGGCAGGTGTGTTTAGGCAGGAGCCTGTCATCAGTGTGTCCCTCTTGGTACCAAGTTGAGAGAGTCTATCCCTGTCTCCCTAGAGGAATGGCTGCTGGTGACATCATGTGGGGGTAAAGAAACCCTCAGATGTACTTGTTCGCAGATGCACGCATCCCTCTCTATATGCCGCCTCCTCTCAAGCTCTGGTTGGTGTGTTGCTGTCACGCTGGCAGCAAGAACATGCCAGTGGAAAACACATCTGCATTCCTTTTAGCCCACCTGTTTCTCCCCTCCAGTAAAAACTTTACAAAATCAGCCTCCCTGGCATGACATTTCTGGATATTGAACTGAACTCAGTAAAGAATGATGTTTGAACTTTGAGTTTTTTTGAGATACATACTTTTCAAAACACTCTTCAGTTGTATTTTATTCATTTTGTGACTGTACAAATACAGTACTTGATTTGCACAACTGGTGCTGAAACATTTATTATACAATGTACATTTAATTATAGATCCTTTAACCTATGTATTGATCATCGCTGAAGCCTAAATACTGGTAAACACCAGAACTAGGAGATGTTTTATTTATGTGTTAAGGCAGGGTTTGATCCGGAAGATGCTGATATAAGTAGGTAGATTCCATTTAATGAATTCAGGATTACTTGTAAATGAACATATGTTTTGCGTATCAAAAAATGTTTGCATTACCCAACAACTCTATTTAGTTCCAAGGAGCTGAAATCAGCAAACACTTTGCCGTGCTGTTGCCGGCAAGCAAGATGCCGAGCTTTGGTCCTAGACAGGCGAAGAGAGGGGCAAACAAGATGTTGCGGTTTCCTGAGGTTGACATTGGATTTGCTCTGGTTCTTACTACGCTAGAGGCATTTTACAAACATGTCACAAAAGCTCTTCTTCCATCTTCTCTTCTTCAACCAGCTTATTCTTTCAGTACCCCAATTTTATCAATATTTATATTGCTATTGATAAAATCTTTGTCTCCAAAGTCTGAAGATCTCATCACCCTTTATTCTTACATAACCAAAAAAGTCACAAGTTCATATTTTAGCCTTTAGGTATTTGAAACCATTTAAGAACAACCTCCTATGTGTAAGAAATATATCTGAAGGTAATATCCTTTTGATATAATCAATTGACTAAAATCTTACCGACTTTCTGATATGCCAGAGAATGCATGCCGTTACATGGTTCATCAAAGTAAACTTAGAAGATCACTGTTAGGATTCTCCATTTTATAGAAGAGAAATGGGTGGTGAGGTGAGGGGCTCCGTGATTTTCCTGTGGTGACAAAGCTCATGGAAGTTGAAACTGGATCTTTTTCCCACATGTTATCCAAAGCTTGAAGCCTTTAGAAGGCTATGAGCATCTTGGTTATTTACAAGTCTGTAAGGATAACCCCTGGCTCTTCCTGCCAGGCCGGGGGCTCTATCATCCAACAGCTGATGAGGTCTGGAAGCCACTTCCCTTTGAGTTGGGGGGAGTCCAGAGAAAGTCTGCTCGCCTCTGCACAGAGACCCTCTTCCCTGGAGTCTGGGCATCAAGAGCCAGGTCCAGGTCTTTGCTGTGATCTTCCCTTCACATCAACTTGAGTAGCATTTGCAGCCTGAATGAGCGGAGGGTGGAGACTTGGGAAGCCTCTGGGGGAGTCTGTTTTTAAACAGACCTTCCCCCTAACTCTCCCTGCCATGATAGCTTTCCCTCAGGAGGGGGCTGGGGACTGATACGCTTGGAGAGGTGGCAGAGGTTTTAGAGCCTGGGTGAGGTAGTAGCTCAGAGGACAGTGGAGAAGGTAGAGCTGAGGTGGGCATATGACCTGGGTGTTGGGGGAGAGGAGCCTGGGGTGGGCGCAGAACAAGGGTCTGAGAGCTGGGAAATGCAAAGGCCCAGGGCTAAGCTTGTGTCGTGCCTCCTCCCCAGTGCACCCCTGGAAGAACTTTCCAGCTGTCCTCCCTCTCTGCTTTTGTACCAGTGACCCCAAGTCTTTGAGCTGAATGTCCACAGACACACACCGATACCCTAACTGTTGCCAGTGGCTATTTATTACATTTTTCTCCATCCCAAAGAGCCTGGACTGATGCTCTTTCAGTGACCTAATTGATCTGGTCGAAGAGAGGCTTTTGGAAGCTCTCACAGCCTCTGCCTTGCCTGTAATGCCTCCGCAAGGGCTCTGGGATAACTGTCTTGCCCAGCTCCCTGCCTGGAAGGAGCGACAAGTGCGTTCATCATGTTCTTGGCCTGATTGTGTTTCCACTGCCTGAGGGTGGGCTTTTGAATTTTTCAGCAGGAAAAAACCTGCATGGGGAAATAATTTTCCTGTTGGTGTGTTCTCTAAAGGTTATGTGCAGCAGCAGACACTCCTCACAGATAGAGCAGGTAGCAAAGGAGACCCGCTCTTCCATGGCTGACCTCACTGCTGGCCGGTGATGGTGGCCCGTGACCCACGGTGGCCCTACCCATGGGACCTCGGGCTCCCTTTTTGCCATGATTAATTCCATGCTCCGAACTGAGATGACAATCATTTATTATTCTGTTTTACGTATGCACCTCCAGGGAGTCCAGCTAAAAGCTCTAATTTTCTAGTTCAATAGTAGCACTGTTTTTTGAGAAGCATCGACTGCAGAGAAGCTAAAAGGATGCCAGTTCAGTGGGTTGTTGAGTCTTAGATAGAATCACATGCAGATGTGGATTCAGGTAGCGCTTACTGGAATGTGGCGCAGGCCTGCCTTCCCTCCCGAGTCTGTGTGCTCATAGGAGGAAGAACCACGAGCGTGGGCGGGAGTGACCACTTACAGAAATCAATGAGGTCGGGCACCCGGACGGCTGCCAGCAGTGCCTGGCTGTCCTGAGATATGGTGGCCACAGTTGTCAGTCAGCTCTGAGGGGACATTGGCCCCTGTCGCCTCTCCTTCCCCAAGCCAGGGCTGGTAGCAATGGAGATCAAGACAGTTTTCTGCTGATTTAAATAGTGTCATTCAAGAGTCCTTCCATTAAAGTGTTTCAAAAATGCAAAATCTCTTAATCTCCTACTTAAAATAAGGGAGTTTCAGGGCGGCAATTCTGAGAAGAGACCGTGTAGGGAACTGGTGAGACTGTGGGCACCTGGGATAGTTAGCTTGGTAAGGTGAGAATGGTCCTTCCCATTCTAGCCCCTGGTCTCAGCCTTAAGAAAGATGGAGACACATCCCAGAAATATGCCATGTGTGTGCTGGGCATCTCCCTTGGATGTTTTCCGGTGTTTAAATGTGCTTCCTTTGGGTTATTTATCCTTGCAATGAATCGAACAGTCAACTTTTGATTTCTAAGTAGGTGAGGGAAGCAGGAGACAAATTGAAAAGAAACAAATTCAGAGACTGAAGGTGGAAGGGGAGTCTCCTGCACCTGGAGAGGAGAGAGGTAGGGAAGGAGCCGCGAGGAACGTGAGGAGGAGACAGAAGGCCATGCCTAAAGCCAGGGGCCAAGCTCAGCCAGGAGGGGGGCGCCAGACCAAAAGCCTGAGCCTGTGTGGATTGGGGGAGGGAGGTGGAGCCCAAGTTAGCTTTCTCTGCAGGTGTAAGGATGGAGCTTGGCTAGTGAAGACTACCTCAGGGAAGGACAGGGTCTGGAGGCGGTCCCAGCAGTTTGGTGGAGGCCCGATCCTCAGGGCGGGCTTGCCAGTTCTCCAAATGGCGTGATGATGATTCACCATCTCCTGCACTTGTTAATGATCAGCAGCACTGCAGGGCTCTGCCGGTACAGGTCACCCTGTGCAGCAGAAGGACCCCAGGGTAGTTCCCACCTGCTGGTGGGGGCTGGGAGAGTGGTGTGCATAGCACTAGAACATGTCACCAACATCTGTGTCAGTCAGCATTAGCTTCCCCTGCTCTGTTTATCTACTTAGTAAACATGGGTCAGCGATTCTATTGCTGCTAGGAGCTGGGTTTGTAAAGGAGTTCAGTGCCTTGCAAAAAGAGCTCCAGTGCAGTACAATAAGTGGTCAAACTTTAAGAGCAAGGAGCTGTGGAAT
>NW_023602257.1:0-13774 GCF_014898055.3 Talpa occidentalis | reverse complement strand
GGTCATGGCTTTGCATCAATAATCTGTGACTCTTAAATCTGTCTCAAGCCCTGAGTCCCACCCACCTTTCCCCACACACCACTTGGGACATAACCCTGGAAACTATACCGGTCCTAGCCAGCCGAGTCTGCCCTCACAGATTTTCTGACCCACCTGACAGGCCCCTAGATCCCCTCCTTGGTTTCCCTGCTCCTTCATTCAGTCACCACAGATATTGTCCTGGAAGCTGGGAAAGGTTCCCCCTCTGTGTCCACCAGCTCCTGAGACCCGCCCTCCAGGCAGGTGCCCAACTGCGTGTTCAGACCAGTGGAAAGGAGTCGGGACAGGACGAGACCTCTGGGCATGAAAAAGGGTGACTAATCCAGAGGATCTCTCCCCTCCAATTGTCAGTGAAGGTCACCCTCCCCCCATATTCTGAGACCCCAAAAGGGGGTACTTTTTGCTACAGGTCAGAGTTGACCAAAAAGAGGGTGCTTTTCCTGTCATTCTCATCCAGGTGTGTAAGGAGGCCTCCACTGCCTGCTCATCCCTGGACTGTGTCCTCAGATCTTCTTCTGAACTCCTGCCTGGCCAGCTCATAAACTAGAGAACAAAGAAATCCTGGCCGAAGTTGAGAGTGTAAATTTAAATTCTTACGCCACAACTGAGTCAGGAGGGAAAATGCTGGAGACTAAAGTGAGAGACTCACAGCAGCTGCTGGGAAGCTGCCTCTGTTCTCATGAGACAAAGTGAAAAACAAGGACTTTGGGAAACTAATGTAAATCTTTTGTCTCAATTTAAAGCCATAAAACAATAATTTATTTTAAATGCAACCTTAAAACAAATGTTTTCTTATTAAAGAAAATTACCAGGATCCTAAGATACCAGGGCCCTGTGGGCCAGTTAAAATCCATTAGGGTGTCCCATATACTCTGGAAAGTTTTGTCCTCATTGTCGTTCAACTCAAAGCATTTTTTTAATTTCTTCTTTGATCTCCTCTTTGTTTTTTTTTTTTTAATAGAGGCATGTTTATTTATTTATTTATTATATTTGTTTGTTTGTTTTGTTTATACATGCACTGGGTACAGTCAGAAGCGCGGGAGGGTGAGAGAATTCACCAGAGCCAGAGTGGGGAGCAGAGCAGGCAGAAGGACTGAAGTACACTGCTGAGGGGAGCAGCGGGTGGCAGGAGAGGTCTGCGCACCATGTGGGATCCTCCTCCGGTGGCCTGGGAGCAGCCGGGGATCGAACCGGCGCCGCAGAGGCCGCAGGCAGCTTCGCAACCCAGCGCTCAACCGCTGCGCCACCGGGGAGGCCCTGATCTCCTCTTTAATCCAATGGTCTTCTTCCCGTAGTGTGGGTTTCAATCTCCATGAAGTGGGCAGGTTCCTTGCTTTCTTTTCATGGTTTCTTTCTTTAAAAAAAAAAAAAAAAAGATTTATTTTATTTTTACAAGAGCTGGGGTACAGGCCAAAGTCGCAGGAAGGTGAGAGGATTCACCAGAGACAGAGCGGGGAGCAGAACAGACAGACAGACTGAAAGTACTGCTGAGGGGAGCAGCAGGAGAGACATGAGAGGTCTGCCTCATGATGTGGGAATCTCCCTGGCCTGCCGGCAATTGACCCTCGCTGCAGAGGCTGAGGCATCTTCACAGCTCTGTGCTCAACCAGCTGCACCACAGGAGAGGCCCCTCTTTTCAGTTTATTTCTGGTTGATACCTTTATGATCAGAGAAGATAGTTGGAATGATTTTTATCTTAATGTATCTGTTGATGCTTGTCTTGTAGCCAGTATGTGATCGATTCTGAAGAATGATCTGTGCACACTAGAGAAAAATGTGTGCTTGGATATTTTTTTGGGTGCAGAATCCTATAGATATCTGTTAAACCCATAAGGTCTAGGTCTTTATTTAGGGCTCTAGTGTCCTTGCTCATTTTTTGTCTCTTCAATATGTCCATTGATGAGAGAGGGATGTTGAAGTCTCTATATATGCATTTTCTGTAATGTCTGTTTTCAGAGCTGGTAGTAATTGTCTTATATATGTTGGTTCTCCTTCATTTGGTGAGTATATCTTCACCCCCATGTTTATGGCAGCACTTTTTATAATAGGGGCTTGGGTTTGGAAACAACTCAAATGCCCAAATAGATGACTAGATCAAGAAGATGTGCTATATATACACAATGGAATACAATTCAGCAACCAAAAAAGATAAACTCATGCCATTCACAGCAACATGGATGAAATTAGAAGGAATTACGCTCAGTGAAATAAATCAGAAGGAAAAAGAAAAACATCGCATAGTTTCACTTATAGGAAGAATAAAGGGTAACCAAATAAGGGATCAGAGAAAAAATGATAACAATGAAAAAAAAAAAAACAAACAAACAGGCGACTATAAGTCAGAGACATTCTGCAGGGGAGGGGAGGGCGAGGGATCAAAACAAGGGTGTGAAGAGCAGAAGGGACTATGGTGATGGTGCATAGGTGAATTGTTGGTGGGAGTTTTATTGGGACCACACCTGAGAAAAGAAAGCAAACATTGTACAAAAATGAACAATGATGTAATATATATATATATATATATATATATAATTTTTTTAAAGACCACTGGGGTAGGGACCTCCCTGGTGGCAAAAGAGTTAAAGTCTCAGCACTATCAAGCTATCAGCCACTGTAGCATGAGTTCAATCCCCAGTCAGGGAGCTGACCCACATGGCACAGCAGACTTCTCCTGTCTCGCTTGCTGCTCCCCTTAAGCAGTGTGTTTCAGTAGATCTGCCTATTCTGCTCCCCACTCTGCCATGGGTGAATCCTCTCACCCCCCACACCTCTGGCCTACACCACAATTCTTAAATGCATGAATAAAATTTTAAAAAAAACAACAACACTACAGTGACTGTAGGCAGCAAAGTCTCAGGGTAGGCTGTGTGCTGTAGAGTAGAAACTCCTGGAGTCTTTTGAGGCGGGAAGTTGTCCTCTCTTGCACCACTTTCTATTTATACTCTGACTGTCCATCTTAACCACAGGCCCAGGGCTCTGCTACTCCTGATCTCACTCATCATCTTGGAGGCCGTCCCATATCCTAGACCTAAATAAAATCCTCAAGTCAGTAAAAACTGCTTAAAGTTAAATTAATAAAAGTTCTCCATGCTTCCACAAATAAAAAACAATTCAAAATTTAGTAGTTTAATTAAAAACATATTTGCCTTAAAGTTATGATGTTGAGAATTAGTACTTGATTCTGTGTTTTTTTTTTTTTTTTTTTTTTTTTTTTTTTTATAGAGGCATGCTTATTTATTGTTTTGCTGGTTTCTTTGTTTGTTTTGTTTACATGCACTGGTACAGTCAGAAGCGCGGGAGGGTGAGAGAATTCACCAGAGCCAGACGGGAGCAGAGCAGGCAGAAGGACCGAAGTACACTGCTGAGGGGAGCAGCGGGCGGCAGGAGAGGTCCGCGCGCATGTGGGACCCTCCTCTGGCCGGGGAGCAGCCGGGGATCGAAGCGCCACAGAGGCCGCGCGCAGCCTCGAACCCAGCGCTCAACCGCTGCGCCACCGGGGAGGCCCTTGATTCTGTGTTTAAATGTGATTACTTAAAAAAAAAAAGCTCATGGTATTCAGCAAAAAAAAAAAAAAGTGATTAACCTGCTCTATGTCGACAAAGATAAATTTGCTTTTTGATGTTAATACCAAAACTTCTCTTTATGAAATTATATTCCAAAAGACAAATCCACTTATCATTACGTAAAGTTGTATTGAGTTATAAAAATTTGTTAAATATCTAAAATTATTTTATTTAAAATTACTAAAATTTCAGGTTTACATTTTGCTCCTTATTTTAAAGAAGCTGAAATTTTAATGTCATGTATCTGAAAGGACAAAACTTAAACCATGTGTTTAAGTGTAAGACATTCAGTGCAAAGGGATGATAGTACAATCATTGCTTCAATATTTTACAATCTAGAAAAAAAAAACTAGGGTGTTATAAATCTCAACAGAGGTAAAGTAAAATGTGTGTTTTTAAAAAAAGGTTTATTTTTTTCCAATGAATTACGATATAATTAAAAGTCTGCTTTAAATATTTTTTTAGAGAGGGGACACCACACTTCTGCTCAATTAGGAGAAACATTTTTATAGTCCAGATCTCTTTTATTTCTTTTTGCACACCTATCATGCCATGAATTCATAGGGAATAGGTTCTAGCAGCTCAGGCTCCTTCCCACAGGTTCTCACAAAGTGTGCTTCTCCAGGTGGCGCAAGCACCCTTCTCTTTGGCTTCCTTTTTCTTCTGATCATTTTCTTTCACCCGTTTCAGGAAGCTATCTCGGCTCTTAGAGTGCTTAATGTGCTCTATACGAACATTAATTCTCTTTGCAAGAATCTTGCCCTTTACTTGCTTGTTTACAACAATGCCAACTGCATGCTGGGCAACATTATAGACTCTTCCGGTTTTGCCATGGTAACACCTGTGGGGCATTCCTTTCTGAACAGTGCCCATCCCCTTGATGTCTACAATTATCATCTTTCTTACAGATTCGCATGTATGGGGCCAGAGGAACAACTCCATGTTTTCTAAAAGGCCTAGAGAACATATAGTGGGTCCCTGTTCTCTTTCCCTTTGTGTTAGTCATTTTGGCGACTTACTGAGAGATGGCGGTTCAGGCTGAAAAGCTAAAAAAGGGTTTACTATCAAATTAAAACTCATTATCTTTGAAATAAAGTCCCATAAAACAGAAAAGCAAAAGAAAATATTTAAAGTTAAAGGCATCCTAAAATAATGTTATGTGGTCCTCTAACTCACTATAATAGCAATTAAATTAAACTTTAATATTTCTAGTGTGCTTATTGATACCAAACTTAAATTTCTGATTTGCAAGAAGAACTAAAGTATTCTTGGACTGTCTTTACTAATTTTTAATAATCTGGTCAGCATTGCTAAGCCTTGTCAGAAAAATAAGATCTGCTCTGGAAAATCTTTGTCACTCCAGGTAATTAAATATGTTATAAAAATCTGTACATTTCTTAATCCTATGCAGACTGCCATAATATCAAATATTCTAAAATAGTAAAGATTTTCTTTGAAAGTCTTGAAAGGACAACTAAGACATCTGATAAAGTAGTTTTTCTTGTGAAAAACAAATTGGATCAATTTGAGTGTATTAAAACCAGTAAAGAAACATTTATTACCATTTAAAAAATGGTTACATGGGCCTCCCCAGTGGCGCAGCATGTTGAGCGCAGCACTATGAAGCTGGCCGCAGCCTCACCAGTGTGAGTTCGATTCCCCGCTGGCCAGGGAGATACCCATATGGCGTGGCAGACCTCTCTTTTCTCACCCGCTGCTTCCCTCAGCAGTGTTTTCGGTCCGTCTGCCTGTTCTGCTCTCCTTTCACCTGCCCATGCCTCTGGCCTATACCCCAAGTTCTTGTATAAATAAATAAATATTTTTGAAAAAAATGGTTACACATTTTCAGCATAAAAATATCCGAATATGAGTGATTCTAGAATTTATGAGTTCTTAAAACTTCATACTTTCTGGTGGGTGGTCCCTAGAACTGGCCTTAAAGCAGTGACCAAGTGATCACCTGCCTCCTTCAGGGAACACAAAAACAATTGTTAATTTGATTTTTACTTTATTATAATTAGTCTTTTTCCTGGTCCCTTATTTAGGTTTTCTAAATTCCTGCTATGAGTGAGACCATCTGGTATTTTTCTTTTTCTTTCTGGCTTATTTTGCTGAGCATGATCCCTTCCAGCTCCATCCATGTTGCTGCAAATTGCATGAGTTTATCTTTTTGATTGCTGAGTAATATTCCATTGTGTATATGTACCACATCTTCTTGATCCAGTCATCTATTTTTGGGCATTTGGGTTGTTTCCATAAATCAACGAGCAACTATAAACCAGAGACACACTACAGAGGGGGAGGTGAGGAGGGAGTACAATCAAAATAAGGGGTGGTGGGAATTGTAAGGGGACTATAACCAAGATGAAAATGCATACATTGTGCAAAAATGAAAAATGATATAAAAACATATAAGATTAAAATAATAATAATAATAATAATAATAATAATAATAAATGCTACTTTAAAAACAATTGTTAAGCCCTTCAATAATAACAAATGGAGCAAGGTTACTCAGGACCCTGATAAAAATCCTGCATTATTTCAGGCTAGACTTGCTGAGGCCATAAAAAATATATACTAATCTGGCCCCAGGGACTGTAAAAAATGAAGCCATTCTAGCAGGCCCTTCATTAGCCAGTCTTGCCCTGGATCAAGAGCCTCAAACCTCTTTCTCACACTTTTGGGTATAAACTTCAAGGCCAATAGTAACAGGGAGACCAGGCAGACTAAAAAAGGAGAGGAAGAAAGAATCAGTATGTTGGCAGCCATTGGCAGTACCGCCACCTTAGACACCCCAGACCCCATGTGTGCCCAGGGTGCTTGGGACCTCACCCGCTTAAAGAGCCTGAAGCAACCAGGACATTTCAGCCACAAGTGTCCAAAGAGACCTCCCCAGGGCCATGCCTTCTGTGCCATCACACAGGGCTTTGGAAGAGGCTCTCTCTACAGAGGCCAGACTGGAGGACAAATGGACCATAAGCTGCCTCTGGCTGTGAAGACCCCAGTGCAGGAGGAAAAGACCTTCTCTAAAGGAGCCCAGAGGTGAGACAGGCTCCCCCACATACTATCTCTAAGGACAAGCCTCGGCTTGACTCCAATGAGCCCCGTGAGAAATCAGCTTTAATTCCGAATACATGGAAGATAAGATTTAGCACATCTGGAATCTATGTTACTTTCCTGGGGTACATTTCCCTCCACCCCACCCCCATGGACCCTTCCCTGGACCCTAGGGAAGCCTGCAGTGTGCGCAGCTGCTGTGTTCTCTCCTCCAGGGTCCACATGCTACGCCTTTATCCTGGGCTTGAAGGATTTAACCGCATCTGTGAGATTGAAAGGTCAACCGAGGTTTGGGCAGTTTCTACTCCAACCGTGTCGATCTCCCTCTCAGCGGTTGCCTTGCTCCTGGCTTTTACCCCAAATTTCCAAATGTCTCTCCATAAAGTCCCACCCTCAATATCTCAATCCAGTAGGATTTTTGCTTTTGACAGCCTGAGCTTTGCGGGAATGGACAAATCATCAGTGAAAGGTGGAGACTCACCATTTCACCGGGATCAGTCTGTCTCTTTCAAGGCAAAAATACCTCTTGGTGTTGTGGCTTGGTATTGTGGTATTGTGGCTTTTCTAGCAGTTTTCTTGAGGCCCCCACACCTGGGCACAGTTTGTATTCAGATTTGGTTTCAACCCTTCTGCTCTCTCAGGTTTGTATTTCCCCTGGAATGTCTGGCTGCTCTGCTCTGCCCCTGAGACACTGGGCTGCAGTGTCTGTGGGAGAGGAGAGCACCCTGGGGTGAGAAGGCTGCACATTGCTGTTTCTACTCATTGCAGGAGCTCTTCAAGATGAAATTTCTTCCCATATTTCTGCTGTGTTGGTTTATTTTTCTGGTTACTTCAAATATTTATTTTTATACTTTTGTTCAATTGTAATTATTTTCTGTCAAAGACTTGCTCAAACTATTGTTTTGTACTTTCACATATTGATTTTCAAAATGTATTTCATACAAGGTTGTTCATTTTTGTGCAGCTTCTTCCCTCAGGTGTAGTCCCCATAGCTCTCCCACTACCCCAGCACCTGGGAACGCTCACCATAGCCGTGTGCTCTTCCTTCCCCTGTTTTGAAGCCATCCTTACCCTCCCCTGCTGTATGACTCTGGTCTATAGTCAGCTTGCAACTTTTGTCTTGTTCTTGATGTTTTGTTCAGTTTCTCTACATGACACATATAAGTGAAGCCATCCTACATTTATCTTTGTCCTTTCCACTTATTGTGCCTAGCATAATCCCTTCCAGTGTCTTCCCTTTTGCCTCAAATAACATGAGTTTGTCATTTTTGATTGCTGAGTAGTATTCACTTGTGCATATATATCATACCATTTTGATCCATTCTTCTGCTTGGGGTATTTGGATTGTTTCCATATCTTGACCATTATAAATAGTGATGCAATAAACATAGGAGTGCAGGTTTCCTTTTACATTAGTGTGTCCTGGGTATTAGTGTAAATTCCTAAGAGTGGAATTGCTGGATCATATGGCAGATCCATTTTTAGTGTTTGGAGGAAACTGCCCACAGCCTCCATAGTGGCTGCACCAGTTTATATTCCCACACTTGCTGAACCTCTCTACCCTGCCATCAGCAGTCCCACCTGACAGAGGATTGGGGGGAGAAGGTCACAGTCCATGATTTAATTGTGTGAAACTAATGTGCATCCAGGCCTTAGGATTCCTGCTCAAGTTCTCAAACTGACATGAGACTGGGCCAGGGACTGGGAAGCACCAAACCCACTCAGGAACCACTGACCGTGCACAGCCAGCATGACAATGGAGGACAGTCCCTCTGGCCTCACTAGTTTGGAGGCAGCACCTGCAGACTGAGGATGTCCCTGCATTATCTAAGTCAGCAGAAATACAGTCAAGTTTGAAAGGAGCCCTGGAAGTGGTTAGCTCACATCTGAACTGTCTCTGCATTTGTCTCATCTTCCCCAAACCATGAAATCACATGTGTCTCATCAATCTGACAGATGCTTGTGGGCTCTGACAGTGAGAAGCCCCATTACTCATGGGTTCTGGGCCTCTTGAATAGGGATCCCTCCACCTCTGAGGAGCACAGGCATTTTGAGAAGTGACTGCATAATCCCATGGGTCAGGAGCCTAATGAATACTGTAGCGCCAGGAAAGGCACAGAGCAGTTTCTCTATGACCCAGACAGATGGGTAGAGGGGAGTCTGGAGCCCTCAGTGGCTTCCTCAGGCTTTTACTGATCTTTCTACATCATTTGCAGTGAGGTGTGCAGGTGCAGGGCTGGCAGGGGAGCCTGGGGGCCAGGAAGCTGGTAGGTGTCCCAGCCTCTGGTGAATCTTTACTGTTTCTGGGCTCTCTGGCATTCTCTTGTGGTCTCTCGGCTGGTCTCTACTGCCCTCTGCTGCATGGTCCTCTGTGACGCTGCCTTTATATGCTCAGTCTCGGCTCAGGCACTCATGCATGCCTGCACCACATTCCAGGTGCCACCATCAGGCACGTGTAAGCCCACAGGTGTGGATCATGGATGCTAATGGCAGGAGGGTGGGAAAAAACCTGATCCCTCCCATTCACCCTACAATCTACCCCCTCAGGGTTTTCTCCGTACAATCTACACAATAGTTTCCCTCTGGCGAATATGAGCACTGCAGCCATGACCCACAAAGTAAACAATACAACTGAATATAGGAATGCAACTAAGCCCAGGGAGGGCACCAACCAAGGGGTAACAAGACAAGATTATTGTCGTCAGCAGATGATCCACCAATTCTGCTGCCGAAGGTTGCTGCAGACAGGACAGCTGATGAAGTTCTCTACCATTAACGCAGACTCAGAGTCTAAATGAATTTGCAGCAGGGGAGGCTGGGGAGAGCCATCGAGAGCAGCTCTGCCTCTCACTCTCCAGCCCAAGCTTTATGGAAGATATGAACAAAGGATCAAGAAAATAGCACACAATTGTGTTTGTGCTTATACAGATCAATAAGGTACTGCTGAAAACAAGTTTCCCTGGTTAGCAGGGAACATGCACACACCCCAGCACGTCCTCAGAGAACAGGAGTCAGTTCCGGAGAGAAGGAATCAGTCATGGGAAGTTCCATTTAAGCACTTCTAATGTCCTGAAACTCCGTGTGCAGAGCAAGCAGGTGCTCTCCAAAAACTCCAGCTCCCTTTAAGGCAGCAGGCTCCAAACAGATCCTCCTTTTTGTTTCCAAAGCAGAGTAAGCATAACTAGTTTTGGTAAAGCTTGTATGAATCTTTTGGTGTGGTGTTTTAAGTGATGCAGCAACTCTTGTATGAATGTGATAGAAGGGTCTGTTGCCACAGATCTGGAGTTCAACTGGAACCCAAGTGGCTACCAGCCGTTTGAGTATTAAGAATGTGATAATTACCCAATATGTCCAGTTAATACATTGTTGCAGATAAGAGACACTACAAGTAACATGATACTTGGAATAGGATGCATTGTAACTAACATGAACTTTTCCTGACAACAAAACATATGGATGAAGCACACAGGCAGAATCAAAAATTTTCTGTTGGGAAAATCAAAATTCATGTTTATATGAGTTTGGGACCTTTTCCCGGATGCTGTAAGCCTCCCACACATGAAGGGGAGGTTGTACCAGACCCAGCTTTTAGATGGACTCTTTTTGCATAGGCCCGTGTTTCAGCCTTTATGGTTCCCCAAGTTCTCCTGGTTTCAGATTTTCTCAGTCCCCCCAGAGAGAGCAAGACACCGAGCAGTCCTAGGG
Source organism: Talpa occidentalis (assembly GCF_014898055.3). Lineage (NCBI taxonomy): Eukaryota > Metazoa > Chordata > Mammalia > Eulipotyphla > Talpidae > Talpa > Talpa occidentalis. The sequence continues at coordinate 3,407 of NW_023602257.1, read as the reverse complement.
AAGGGGGTGTTCAGTCTATCTGGCTACTTCCTCCTGGAAGGCGCAGAGTAGGGCAGGACAACCGGATCAGAGCGGGTCTGTCCAGGGGGCTGGTGCATAGTCAGTGGACTGGAGATACCTTCAAGCTGAAGGTTTGTAGCTTTTAACCTGTGGGAAACAAAACTAACCAAGAGGTTCAGAATGCACAGACCAAGAGAAGGAGGGCAGGAGTATGGCAAGGGGTCAAGCAAGTTTGGAGTGAATTTTGGAGGGTCCTAGAAGGCAAAAAGAAACCATGAGTCTGGATGTAAGGGAATTAAAAAAAAAATACATCTTTTAGGTCCATGACTGAGAAGAACTTTGAATCTCCTGGCACCTGGGACAGCAGCGTAACTTGATTTTAACGGGAAAGCTGGAAACTGCTCTCCCCAGCTGTGACCCGTCAGACCAGACCGATGGGTCAATTTCTACCCTTACAGGCAAATAAGGGTGCATAAGGGAGCGGCCTGTTGTTCTGGCTGGTGAACAGAAAGTGAAGCACCCCCTTGGCCAAGATATTTTGTCCCAGAGGCAGGGTTGGGCATTTGGGGATCACTAGGAAGGCGTGCGGAAAAACAAAAGGAGTCCCAGAGGCACCTACAGGGGTAAAAACCTAGTAATAGTTTTTTTGGCTGCCTCCTTAACTGTCACCCCATTAGATGTTAATGACAAGGGACAAGGTTGGAGGGCGGAGGACGTGGCCCAGGAGCCGGCAGAAAGGCTGCTGCACGGTCTCCACCGCAGGGCGGGCCTGGGCGCGGAGGAGGAAGCGGGGAGGGCGGGGCCGTCAGAGCCTCCCGGGCCGTCTGCGTTCAGAGCAGCCTGGGCCCGTGTCTTCCCCAGTGATGGCCCTGACACTCGGGCGTGTCTGAGAGGCAACTGCCCGCTCTCCGGAGGCCACCGCTTGGCCGCGCTCTCTGGACACGCCCTGAGCAGCCGCACTGACAGCTCTTGCCCCGCTCGTGGAACCCCCCATGAAGTTCTGAGAGCGGCCACCGGAGCCTCCACCTTGATACGGGCCTTTTGGGTCTTTTCTGTGCCTCCTCCTGATCCCTGCTGTGAAAGACTTGGGTGACAACAGTCAGGAGATTTTCCAATGGTTGTTGAGGGCCTACAGCCATTTTTTTGTTATATTTTCCTGATATTCGGGGCTGCCTGTGATAAATTATCTTTTAGTAGTCTGGCCCTCAGCGGACTCTGTGTCTACGTTTGTGTATTTACGCAGTGCCTCCGGTTGATCCAAGATCACCACGGACTCTGTCCCTTTTTTTTTGATTTTGCAAGAACATGTGAGTTTTATTATTAAAGTTTTAGCCTGGGCCTACCAAGGGAACTGCCTGGGCTCCTGAATATATACCACGAAAGAGCAATCCGGTGTTGTTCTGGGTGAGGCAAGCTCTGTCCATCTCTACCTGCTGCTAAAGTGACCTGTTGATATGCCTGGTGGTCAACTCGCCCTTTTTTTTTTTTTATACTGGAAAAGTCATCAATACAGAAGCCATTTTGGACATCTGCAAAAATTGTCTTTTGTTCTTTCATCACTTTGGCTAAGGAAGTTAAACCAACAACTTATCCTTCTGAAAAGGATGATTGTGGGACCATTTATTTCTAGGGATTTTACTTTCAGAGCAAGTTTCCCTTTCATTTAGTGGTGCTGAAGGTGTGGAAGGCTGAGAAATATCAGGTACCTCATATTTATGTAGTTTCCTTTTTTAAAGTTTCCTAGAAGGGTTCCCGGGCCGTTTATACCAACACCCATGTTGAAAAATCTACAGTAGGGATTTTCATACCTTGTTCATGATGCCTTTTCAAATTTCACCAATTCGTTGCCAAGTTCTACATCCAAAAACACCATCACCCGGGAACCATGGAGGGGTCTGAAGGACCCAATCTAACAGCTCATTTAAGCTATCGGTGGAGACAGTGGCTCCACTCTGTTCTAATAGGCATTTTAAAAGGATTATATAATGATGATGAGCCGAATTCTGCCCCATTTGTTACCCAACTTAGATAATCCCCTCTCAGTCAGTCGCGACCCATGACTATAGAGGAGCTAGAGAACACACTTACCACACGCACCTTCCTTGAGGTTCCAGGGTTCGTGAACTGTTCAGACACCACTGCTGCAGACAGGACAGCTGATGAAGTTCTCTGCCATTAACACAAGACTCAGAGTCCAAATGAATTTGCAGTGGGAGGAGCTGGGGAGAGCCATCGAGAGTAGCTCTGCCTCTCACTCTCCCAGCCCACTTTATTAAAGATACAAAGGAACAAGAAACCAGCACACAATAGTGTTTGTGCTTATACAGATGAATAAGTTACTGCTGGAAACAAGCTTTCCTGGTTAGTGGGGATCATGCACACACGCCAGCACGTCCTCAGAGAATAGGAGTCAGTCATGGGAAGTTCTGTTTGCAGCACTTCTAACGTCCTGGAGCTCCGGTGCAGAGTACATGGTGCCCTCCAAATACTCAGGCTCACTTTAGGGCAGCAGGCTCCCAACAGAAGGTGCTGCTTATGTGAAGGGGAACCACTCTTCACTCATCAGCATCTGCCGTCACACTCCAGGAGCCATCAGCTTCCTGGCCTTCTCTGAAGTGGTCTCAGCACAAGCCACACACCACATCCACCCCAAGGATGCGCTTATTCTGAGACTGGTGACACAATCTATACTCTTTTGTGGGTAACCACAAATCCCCAGAGGTACTCACTGCTGTCACTCCAACACTTGGCCTTCATAGCCACCAGAATGACACGCAGACCTGCACTAAGGCCCGCCCATTGCACAAGCACATAGGTTGGGGATCCATGTGTACAAGCTCCACATGCAACCTCTCTCAGGGCCACAGTTCTTCCACCGTGGACTGCACCACAGCCACGTCCCCACGCATTCCCCAAGACGGTTCCTCAGCTCCTCCCCCTTATTCAAACAAACAGGGCATCACCCACAGGTGATTTCAAGAGGCCCCCCTGCCTTCTTTAGCATCTTTTTGGCTACTTAGTGTTCAGGGCTTCCCAACCTTCACACCATTGGACTCTCCACACTGGATTTTGAAGGACACATTATAAAGTGAAACCCTTTATAAAGAAGGTTAAATGGGGTCTCCCTGGTGGCACAAAAGGGTAAGCCTCAGCACTATGAAGCAGTCTTGGCCACTGCAGCACAAGTTTGATCCCCAGCCAAGGAAATGACCCACATGGTGCAGCAGACCTCTTCTGTCTCTCCTGCTGCTCCCCCCAGCAGTGTATTTCAGTAGATCTGCCTGTTTTGCTCCCCACGCTATCTCTGATGAATCTTCTCACCCCCCCACACCTCTGGCCTACACCCCAGCTCTTATGCATAAATAAGTCTTAAAAGAAAGAAGAAAGCTAAATGAACTAGAATAAAA
>NW_023602256.1:0-13779 GCF_014898055.3 Talpa occidentalis | reverse complement strand
GCCCCACACAGATTCATCTGTTCCTGCAGCTCCCGCATCTGTGTGGAATGTTCTCTCTGGGTGTAGCAGGCAGCCCCCAGAGGAGGAGCAGCAGCAAGGCAGGCTCACCAGGAAAGCTGGCTTCCAGGAGAGGCCCGGGGAAGAAGGGCTCTGCAGAAAGAGACCCCACAGAGACCCCATCAGGACACAGCCCAAGACATCCCAGCCCAGTACCCCGGGGGTGCTGGCCCCCGCCCCTGCAGGGAATGGGGAAGAGGAGATGTGCTGACCTGGGATGACAATGGCCATGACCTTCTCCTGACCCAGGACAGGGTTGAGGATGGAACAGGTCACGCTCCCCGCAGAGCTGTCTCTCACCACCAGAGCGGCCTCCACACTGAACAGGCCCTCAGTGTCCTGTGCCTGGACCTTGGAGAACTCCAGGAACTGCTCCCCACGGGGCTGTCTCCACTGCACCTGAGGCTCTGGGAACCAGCCCGAGGCCGTGCACACCACGCGTACCCCATCCTCCTCTGGCCCCGTGATGTGCACTTGGGGGCAGAGCCCACAACTGCAGAGAGAAGATGAGAGACAGGTGGGGCAGGCCCACATGTGCACACCTCCAGGTGAGGCTGTCAAGGTGCACTCTGAGAAGTCTGGGAGAGACCTAGACCAAGACAATGACAAGATATGTTCATCTCTACCTTTCTACCTATTATTTTTATAATGATATAAACATGTTTCAAATCTTTATAGAATTCTTATCTTGTTGGAAGAGTACACCTTATAATCCATAAACAACTGTATTTTCTCATTTCTCACCAACATCTCAGCCTCCATAGTGCAGCTTATCCTTCTAGTCCATTCTGTTCTGGGTGATTCAACAAAAGTCTCCCATTTGTCAACCCCAGTCTCCAAAGTCCCCTCACCCAGTCTCCCTTCATTCAGGACACTCCTGACCTCATCTTGAAACCACCTCCATCTTGGGTTGGTCACTTCCCTCTGAGGGTGGCTTGTTGTAACTTGGACCCCTGCTGAGCCCTTTCCTGACTTTTCTCCCTGCACCTGCTCCTTGAAGGCAGCACAGTCCCAGGGTCCAGTTCTTAAAGCCCCATCTTATCTCACACCCTCTCCCAGGGCTTCTTCCCCCTCAGCTCCTGTGTCTCCTCATGCATCACTTTCAGATATCACCTCACCAGCCTCCTCATGTCCCTCCCTGATAGCCCCATCCCTGTGGGTTACATCTGCCAGGATTCCTCACATGCTCTTCACATCCTAAATTCTACACCTGAACTCATGCTGTTGTCTCATCTGAGGTAAATTAGCAAAAAAAAAAAAAAAAAATGTTCCTAATTCTTCACCCTTTTTCATATCAGGCTCACACTCTGCCATGTACATTTTACTCACACTCTGACTCTGGGATCAGTCATGTGACTTCATGTGTCTAAGGAGAGATCAGCTCATGTGACTCAGCAGAGGTTTAAAGTGCTGGCCCTTGGTCTTCCCTCTGCCATCTCCATGGAAGACAATGTAGTTCATGCGGAACAGGGTCTGCCACCAGCCTTTCCCCTGAAGCTCCTCCCTCAGCCAGGATGAACAGGTCACGCTCCCCAGCCAGGAGCCCATGAGCATTCATGCTACAAGCCCAGCCAAAGTCCACTTGATGACATTTTCATCTGACCAAACAATGTAGGAGGAAGTTCAGTGGAGAGTAGTCAAGTCCATGCCAGGTTAGCTGAAGTCCCCTCCAGCCCATGAATACAAGTCCACTGAGGCCACTGAGAGATTTTGTCTGTGGTTCTTTGTTACACAGCAGCACTATGGTGACAGGCAACTGATACACATTATTAATGTTCCTGACATTAAATATCACACAGACTCTACAAAGCCTTCTTCCACTTTAAATTCTGTGACCCAATTCTCCCCATTCAGTTGGGTTATTTCTGAACCTCACTGAGGGCACCTCCTGAGCATCCACCGCCACTGTGTGAACCAGCCCCCCCTCCACCCCGTAACTGCATCCACAACTCCAGATATTGTCCCCGCCCTTGTCCTCCCCACTGCTGCCTGAGTCACATGCTAAGCACTGCTGTGCTGAAAATCTCCAACAGCTCCACATGCAAATACCACAACATGCACACCAGGACTCCTCATCTGTGACTCCTTCCCAGCCTCTTCTCTCTGCAGTGCTCATACTTTTACACCTGTGCCTCCAAGGCGCAGCACCCCAAACTAAAGAATCTAACTGCTGTTGCCCACAATCACCAGGCCCTGTGGACTCCATCTTCCCTTCTGCATCTGATCTGAGGGCTTTATAGAACCTGTTAGATAAAATGACATCCCAGCTCAAATATCTACATCCTATGGAGGTTTTTACGATTACCTTTGGGAGCATTCATCAGCCACCCTTGACCTCTCTGCCATGCGCTCACATTTTTTTATGAGAGTTTGTCACCTCACAACACCCTGCCCCTCACTCTCTCCTACCAGCCATGAGGACTCCATGTGAGCAGATCACACACCAAACACACGCTCCCCCCAGGTCATTCACACGGGCTGTGCCTACAAGTAGAAATTCCTTCCCTGTGATGTACAACATGCCTGTAGCCAACATGCTGTGTGACATGTAGGGAAGTTGTTAAAAGACAAACTCCAAAGAATTTTTTTTCACAGTGAGGAAATTTTCCCTTTTGCTTCATTTTCTTTCTTTTTATGAAACCTATAATAGCTGACAGATGTGATTTAACCTATTGTGGCCATCACTTCACTGTATATATAAATCAGTCATTATGCTGTATGCCTCACATTACATATAATATATAGTAATTATCTGTCTATATACTGGGGAGAAAGGAACCCCCACACATCAGATATCTACTCAGCTGTATTCCCACTTCCCTGGAGTCTTTGCTCCCACGGCCCCAGCCTGAGCTACTGTTTATTAGGAACCTCCCCTCAGCCCCAGCCCCACATTTCTCACCCAATTCCCTGCTCCATTTAGCTTCCTGTCCTCATCCCTTCTCACTTTGAGTCATTTATGCCCTGGTTATTTATTATGACTGTTCCCTCTCCCACTACAAATATAAACTCACAGAGTAAAGAACTTTATTAGATTTGCTTTTATATTTAAGAGTTTAGAATAGGGCCAGACATGTGGTAGGGACCCTGGATATTTACATTTCATAAAACATGAATGAATAAGCCTTTTCTTACTCATAAATAACATGAAAAACTAAATTGCATTGCCCTTATTTTCTCCCCCAATTCCAGAACTCCAGGACTCTGAGATATTTAACATGTCACCAACCTGCCACCTGCAGCTCCAAGCTGGCTTGCTCATGGAACACTCCGTTGCTGAAGAAGCAGGTGTACAGCCCATTGTCAGCAGCCTGGACCTCGTGGATGATCACAGCAGCTTTCCCCACATGGAGGAATTCCCCCACCAGTGAGGTCCGCCCTGCGTACTGGGCCATTAGCATCTCATGTCGTTCCTGTCTGTCTTGATAGGTGAACACTGACTCGAAGGTACTGGACCGGAACCACCTCAACTCCATGTTCTCTGCACTCATGACTGGGTCCAGGGAGCAGGGCAGTGTGGCATCCTCACCCAGCTCTGCCACAATGGGGCCTGGGGGGCCAAACACACGGAACCTCTCTGTGAACACAGACATGGGAGTTAGAAAGGCTGAGAGACACAGTCATATCAGGGAACACACACCATCACTGGGGGAGGCCCAGGAAGACTGAGGGAAGGTGTCTGATGAGCAGACAGCTGAAATGAAGGATTAGCAGTGACAATTCTGAATCTGGGAAAGATCTTCCAACCACAACTTGTGGTCCAGAAATAATGTCAAAGATGCTCCCTCACTCACTAGTGTACCTGATAGCAGGACCTTCCATAAAAAATGCTAACTCCCTGGTTCTCACCTTGACCATCACTATCATCAGGAGGGCTTGTAATTGTAAAATGCCAGGACCCTACCTCAGGCCTGATGCAGCAGATTGGGATGTACCCAAGAATGTGCATTTCAAAAGAGTTCTTGGGGGACTAAGAAGGTGCCTGAGAAATCTGTTTCATTGCACAGAGGATCATCAATGCGAATGAGTGAACAGGGCAGCCAGAGAACACCAGGCTTGCGACAAAACTGGACACTCTCATACAGCAGTCACCAGGCAGACAGCGACAAAAGGGACACAGAGGAGAGTCATGCTTCACTGAGCAAGAGGTAGGCATAGAGAGACACCTGGAGGCTGTGGTCAGAATGGAGGAGGCTCAGCACATGCTGTGGTGGTCACTCAAACAGGCACGTGACCCTGGGCAGGGAGAGCTGACAGTGAGGGGTTCACAGCTCTGATGGGGGCTCCCAGCTAACAAGGTTCCCAGTGAAGAAACAAGGCACAGAGCTGGATGCACCCCCACTACTCTCTCAGGACTGGCCCTGCCCTCCTGAAGCTCAGGGACAGTGTGCACAGGGAGAGTCTCAGGGCTGAACTGAGAGAGGCGGGTGGCAGGGGAGCCACAAACATGAGCTCACGCGCCCCAGCCAGAGCACCCACCCTAGAGGCTGGATGACTGCAGGCCCCACAGTCTCTGAGTCAGCATCTCAAGGATCAGGTCTCTAGTTCTGCATAAATTACAAGTCTTAAAAAAATAACATGGTCACCTGATGGAAAGCACAAGTAGTTGAACTCTCTAAGTTACCACTACAGATGCATTTTTTGAAAAATAGGAAATGTAAAGCAGCAAAATAAGCCTCAGAAACTTGAGATCTCAAGGGAACATGATATCACAAGATGAGACCAACTCTGCAATATGCAACTACAAAGATATGGATGATCGTATCTTACTATCAGGTAGAGTTCAAATTGCCATAATAAAGAGAGTCAAGGATCAAAGGAGCAAAGACTATGCATTGGAGCAAAGAAAGTTTGTTCAATAAATGGTGCTGGGAAAACTGGGTTGCTACATGCAAAAGAATGAAGCTTGACCACTACCTCACACCATACACAAAAATCAACTCAAAATGGATTGAAGAACTAGACATAAGACCTGAAACCATAAAATACATAGAAGGAAATAAAGGCGAAACACTACGTGATATGCACATCAAAGACATCTTTACAGACACATCACCCCAAGCAGTGATGGTGAAGGCAAAGATAAACAGCTGGGACTACATCAAATTAAAGAGCTTCTGCACAGCAAAAGAGACAATAACAAAAACAAAGAGAAACCCCACCAACTGGGAGAACATTTTTGCACCGAACACTAATGATAAAGGACTGATCACAAAAATCTGCAAAGAGCTGATGAGACTCAACAACAATAAAGAAAATAACCCTGTCAAAAAATGGGCAGAAGTGGGCCTCCCCGGTGGTGCAGCGGTTGAGCGCTGGGTTGCGAAGCTGCCCGCAGCCCTGCGGTGCAGGTTCCATCCCTGGCTGCTTTCTGCCACCAGAGGAGGGTCCCACATGGTGCGCAGACCTCTCCTGCTGCCCGCTGCTCCCCTCAGCAGTGTACTTCAGTCCTTCTGCCTGCTCTGCTCCCCACTCTGTCTCTGGTGAATTCTCTCACCCTCTCGTGCTTCTGACTGTCCCCAGTGCTTGTATAAATAAATAAATAAACAAACAAACAAACAAATAAATAAATAAATCCTTAAAAAAAAAGAAAAAAGAAAGTCAAGGAGATGGAGAAAACACAGAAAAGTGAATCAAAAAAGATAAAACAAAATTCAGAACAATAAATGAATGACTTGGAAAATAAAATCAGTGAAAAGAAAATAGAAATTGAAGCCTTAAATTAACATCATAGAGATGAGGACTGTAAAAAGATCAGCAGAGAAGTTACTCACTCCTGGAGAAGCTATTGGAGCGGAATAGACCAAAGAGAAAATCAAATCAGTGACCCCACACTAATAAAGAATAATGGACTGAACTAGAAGAAAAAAGAGAAAAATTAAAAAAAAAAACTGGAAGAACTAACCAACTCTATGAGGAAAGCAACAGAAGCATAGTGGATATTCCACCATTTGAAGAGAGAGACAGGAACAGAGATACATTGAAAGAAATAGAGCAAAATTACGCAAACACAAACACACATAAAAATATAGTACTAAGATTTTTTTAAAGATTTATGTTATTTATGTGTACATACAAGAGGTGGGATGTAAGCCCGAGGTGCGGGGGTGGAGGGCTGAGAGGAATCACCAGAGACAGAATGGGGAACAGAACAGGCAGACTGACTGAAATACACTGCTGAGTGGAGCAGCAGGTGAATCAGGAGAGGTCTGCTGAGCCAGGTGTGTAGCTCCCTGGCCAGGGATCGAACTCCTGTTACAGTGGCTGATGATAGCTTGATAATGCGGAGACTTAACCTCTTGCGCCACCAGGGAGGCCCACAGACTTTTTTTTAAAATAAGTTAAATCATGTCATTTAAAAAAATATGGATGGAACTTGAAGACATTTATTGCTAAGTCAAATTGACAAAGACAATTCCTAAAGGAGGAGCTCCCAGAGCCCCTGGGCCCCACCCACCAGAGGGAGACACAGGACAGGGAGGGACACACTCACCTTGGGACCCCCCGGGGGGCAGCTGGAGGAGGAGCAGCAGGGAGGGGAGGAGGCAGAGCACAGAGCTGGGGCAGGAGCAGGTCGCCATTTCCTCAGGGCTGGGGAGAGACAGGGCAGGTGGCACCCAGGCCCACACAGAGGAGCAGGGCAGCCAGGAGCTCTGGACTCAGGGGGGAGCAGAGCCCAGAGTCCTCACCAACAGGAGCGGGACCCTTTATTCCCTGACCAAGGAGGACAGACCTGGCTCTTTTTAGGGCCTCTGAGCCTCTGTGCTTCTAGAGACCATGAGGTTTATTGGAGAAAAACGTCCTCCTTTCCCTTTTCAACCCGAGAAACCCACACCCCAGACTCACTCCGCTCAGAACACCAGGCCCCTCCATTCCCAGCACCTGGGCCCGGCATGCAAACTGCCCTCCCCTCCCCAACATCATACCCAGTGACTCCCCAGGACAGAGGCCCTCCCCAAACCCAGGTCCTCATGAAGGACAGGCCAGTGCTTGCTCTTGGTCCCGTCCCCCTCAGTGTGTGCAGGTGTCCTTGAGAAGCCTCAGGACACATGACACTGTCCCCAAGGAGTTGGAGTCCCCCCACAGGCCCCTGTTCCTGCTCTATCTGCTTGTTCAATTCACCTGAAGGTCAGTCCCTCCCCAGCCCTGAGCTGCCAGGGCCAAGGACAAGGTCCTGCCCCAAACACAGCAGGAGCTGGGTCATATCCCTACTGAGGCCTTCATCCTTGCACTCTCTAACTCTGGGGGGGATTTCTGCTTCCAGAGGAGGGACCAGTGGACTAGAGCAGCAGAGAAGGGAAGATGAGTCCTGGTCAGAGAAAACACCCACAAACCACCCACTGGCTGGGGTTCGGGGGGAGGCAGGCCATGGTCCAGGAGGGCAGATTCTGGAGCTGACTCTGAGATCATCTCTGGGCTTGGCCACTCTCTGTGTGACCATCTTCATCAAGTCTCTTAACTTCTTGCCTAACATTCCCCACCAGAAAAATGGGAATAGTATCAGCATCTCCCAACCAAGGTTGGAATGAGAATTACATGGATTATGTTTAAAGAGTCACTACCTGTAACTCTAGAACAGGGTCCAGCCCCAGGAAATATTGCAGACACATGACTAAAATAAGTGAAGGACAACTTTCGATGAGGTTGTGCTGGGTCCTCTTAGAGCTGGACCATTTCCTCTGCTACCTCCCATCCTACCCAGCCCCACCACCTTCTCAACCCCTCCTAATGCCAGCTGCTCCCCGCTTTCTTCTTAAAATAAATGTCTTCAAAACTGACATACCTGCTTTGAAATGGGGCTTCTAGGGCGTCCCTTCGAACTTGAGAAGTTTCAGTGTTACTCCAAATTTTCTTGCAGTGTTAGCACCTGCTGTCAGCTGCTTGGAGCCCTGCTGGGTGCCAAGGGGCCTCATGGCTCAGAGAAGATTGTTCCCAGGAGAGGAGACAGGCAGATTTGCCACTCTTTGAGGGGTCTCTGACTAGGGGTGGGATCCCTGGGATCCTCCTAATTTTCTCTTGAAAACCCAATCACCCTTCTCTGGCTCCTACACTATTTGAAGGTGAAAGCTGAAATGCAGACCCCACCCTGTAGACTCCACCCTGCCATCTGGACAGTGCACCCCCATTATCATCAGGGAAACAGCAGGATCAGAGGAGCCAGAAAAGGGGAGGGGCAGGCACCCTGATACCCCTGCAGGCACAGGGGAGGTGCCCGCTGTTGAGGACCTTCTGTGCTCCAGGCTGCTTGGCTCCCAGACTCAGAACTAGGGGTGAGTGTGGGGCCCTGTCAGTGTTGTAGAAATAAATTATGACCTTTTACCCAAGCAGAGGGTAAGAAACAAGCAGTACTTCAGGAATGGTGAGGACAGGAGAAGCTTTAATGACTCATGCAAGAGGTCCCAGACCTGGGTAGCCCCGCAAGGTCTGAGCACCCATTTAAAGACCAAGGGTTCCTTTTATGCACCAATGTCTCCATGTCTGTTACAGGGATAGCATCATTTTTCAGCAGGCACTACCATTTGCTGCAAAGTTCCCAGACAAGGGTGGCAAGGCAAGGCGGGAAAGATGCAGGCATTCGGGGATGGCCTTGGAGAGACAGACCAGCTGGTTGGCTGCCCAACCTGTAGTTAAGAGTGCTGAGGCCTGGCCATGAATCTGGAAAGGGAAAGAGATGTAAGCATACTTGATGATTATGCCTGTGTTGGAGTGTTCATTGCTCCTGGGCTGGCAGTTCTGCTGGAATCTTTATTATATTCATTTGCTCAATAATGTATTTTCTCATCATTCCCCCTTCATGCCCTTCTGAGTTATTTTTCTTATAGGGCATCACCTGTATACCTTTTTTAAGGGAACCCTGATTATTACCCAGCGGCCGTTATGAGGTGAGAGTCACTGGAACCCCGGGGAGGAGAAATCTTTCTTGCTTGGCTGCTGCAGGGCCTCTTCTCTTCCACACAGATACCTCCTTGGGCAGCAGTGAGCAGGTCTAGTCTTTGCCTGTCCTGGGGCACTACAGCTGTCAAGGAGTCACATTGGCATGAAGGGCTAGGGCTGATCTAATGAGCACATTCAAATTTGACTTAAGTCAGCCACCAGCCCTTTATGATGGATTTGAGGCTCTCTTACCTCAGCTGCTCTGGATGCAGTCAGCAGGCCCCTGTGAGTGGGATGCTCAGGGTGGGGGGACTCTTATTCTGGTGAGGGAATTTTAACCTTGAAAGTGTATCTCTTTAGTTAAAATAACCAAGTTAGGCATCAAATTTACAACACAGCATGATTGTTTGTGTTGGGTAACACAATGATATACTCCCTGAGCACAGGCCAGGTAAGGGCGATCTGTGGCACAGATCTTAGAAGTGTGAGTCAAAGGGTTTGCAGCATTTCCCACAGAGACACAGGACCTGGGATAAGATATGAGGAGGAGTTAGGTGATACCTTTGGAGGGAACAGACCTGGGTCGAGTATGACTCCCGTATACTGGGCAGGACCTGGCCCTAAGAAAATCCAGCAATCTGAAGCAAGAGCCGCATTAGAGCAGTCGAGAGCCATTTGTGCACACTGATTATGTCTCATAGCTGGGACACAGGCATCTGTGGGGAGCGACCAGAAGAAGCCCAGGGTGTCAGAGACCAGAGATCTCCCTTGCTCTTTGTGGCCCTTCTGTCAGACTGGGTACAAACCCTGGCTTCATTGCCGTTTCTCAGGGTTTGGGAGATAAGTCCTCACATACAGAAGGGAGGGTGAGGAGCAGGTGTAGGAAGATTCTGGCAAGCAGGCTCATTTTAGCAAACATTTGAAAACAATTATGTCCACACACAGTATCAGGTAACCTAAGGCAAGAGGAAGACGTGCCTCCCAATCCCAGGGGTCAGGGGCCACCGTGGCTAGGCCGACTGCAAAGGCAGTCACTACAGGAACAGAAAAAACAACAAACAAGAGGTCAAATGTGTAGAAGGTCCTCAAGCTTCTGCTGTGCGTACACCAACCAGCTTCCCGAGTGTGGCCAGAGCAGGGCTTGATGTCTAAGGCTGCCTGGTGGGTTGATCCATTTGTAGCCTCAAGCGAGGGAGATTCTTGGGATCAGGGGCTGTTGTCCATCCGCTGGCTGAAGTGTCCTTCCTCTGGTTTGTAGGCCCCTTTTTTTTAAAACATAGTTTTTTGGGTTTGTTTTTTGTTTTTTATTTACTTATTCAAGCACTGGGTACAGTAGAAGCGTGGAAGGGTGAGAGAATTCATCAGAGCCAGAGCGGAGAGTAGAACAGGCAAACTGATGAAATACACTGAGAGGGGAGCAGCGGGCACAGCAGGAGAGGTATACGAGCCATGTGGGACCTTCGCTGGCGTCGGGGGATCGAACCGGCGCTGCAGAGGGTGCAGGCAGCTTCGCAACCCAGAATTCAACAGTTGCGCCACGGGGGAGGCCCTGTAGGCCCCTTTCACTTCGAAGTGATGCACACAAGGGAGTAGAAACTGAGACATCTACTAAGGAAAAAAAAAGGGGAGATGGGCAAGGTCTACAAAGGGGAGGGTTAAGAGATCAGCACAGAGGGCCTCCCTGGTGGTGCAAGGGGTTAAGACGCAAACCTATGAAGCTACCCACAGTCACTGCAGCACAAGTTCAATCCCCCACCAGGGAGATACCCACATGGCACAGCAGACCTCTCCTGGCTCCCCCGCTGCTCCCCTCAGCAGTGTATTTCGTCAGTCTGGCTGTTCTACTCCCCACTCTGTCTCTGGTGAATTGTCTCACCCCCCTCCACACCACTGGCTTGTACCCCAGTTCTTGTATGCATAAATAAACAAATCTTTAAAAAGAGAGAGAGAGAGATCAGCACAGAGACGGGTAGGTGCCAGCTGGTTCTGCTGTTTAACCCCCTTCTCCTTGGACATCATTTCCCCTTTGATGCCCTTGTGGGTTTCTCACAGGGCAGCACCTGTATCAAACAAGGGGGATTGGGAGAAATACAGGAAAGACAAACTTGTTAAGACAAACAAGTTTGCTTTTTTTTTTTCAAATAAACACATTTAATTGTACAATAGAATTATTAACTGCCAACATTATAAATTTAAAACATGTATGCTTTAATTAAATCATTGCATTTTGAACTAATTTGTTTACCAAAAATTTCAGATCGCGATCTCAAAATTTGTTTTTTTCTATTAGAATTTAATATAGGCGCCATTTGTAATAATTTTAACACAGCAACCTCCAGAGACAAAAGACGCAAAGGCAAAGACACAGACACAGAGATCTCGTCCATTTAGAATTTTGGCCCTTTGCACTAACTTTTAGAGATAGTTATTTTACCAAAATTTCTGACAACACTGACAATTATTAATTTATTTTAAATATTTTTAACTCCCTCCTTCAGAGAGGAAAACATTTCTCAAGTTATATTTGTAAGAAAGTCCCTTAGGTTTTAAAGAAAGTGGGGCAGAAAATTCCCTATGAGTTTCCTTTTTTTTTTTTTTTTAAGCACGGTCTCCAGGACCGTCTGTTTGCTCCAATTCCCTCCCATTTATTTGATGTTGCAGCGAGGGAAGGGGGAGCACACAGATGCTTCCCTGACCATCCCCCTCTCAGAGATTTTGACAAGTCCAGACATTAGAGGAACATTGAGCTATATGAGTTGTGGACAGAACCACAGGTAAAGCCCAATGTGTCTCCGCAGCTGCAGCTGTGGACATTTCACACACACACACCGCTCTCTTTCTCTCACACACACACATCCCGAAGGTTATAACCATCCCATCCCTGCCTTTATGGGAGCTCCAAGTTCCCGACCAAAACGTCATGAGACCCTCGAGGTCTCCCCAAGAGGTGATCAGCCTCTCCTTCCAGCACTCTGGGCAGGCCACATGGGAGCCAAAGTCCAGGGACCTACCTGATCCAACCTCGGGCACAAAGTCCTGCCTCACTCAGTCCTTTGGAAGTCTGGCCAGGAAGGCATCATGGGGGCTGGGCAGGAGCAACCAAGTCAGAGACCAGCCTAAGGTCCTCAGCGGAGTGCGCTTCCCCTCCAGTGGCTCTCCCTCCCCCCGCACACTATGTGTCCTCTTAAGCCAATGGCTCAATAATATATTTTCCCATCATCAGGACTGACACTCTCCCCAAGTAGGGCTCTGCCTGTGCCCAATGTTGATCACCCCAGTGACCTCATGGCAGAGGTCACCTCACATGGCAGGGCCAGTGAGGAGCCCCCAGGGAGGCTGATCTCTTCTCCTCAGAGCAGCTGACCCAGGAGATCCTCACCCTGGACCCCAGGAGTCAGCACTGGGCACCAAGAGCTGCCAGGACCTGGTCCTGCCAACACTGTGTGGACGGGTCCTGCGGCTCGTTCAGATGTTAATGTCACCTGAGACCTGGTCACAGTGACCAGATCCTGTCCCTCCATGCTGCACCTCCCCCTGCAGTGACCCTTAGGGCTAATGGCTTGCGCCACGGTCCCTAGGTCCGGCTGGGCAACCAGCGCGCAGGCGGAGAACAGCAAAACCCCCTGAAGATATACTTGCTGCACCTCCTCCTGCAGTGACCTCTAGGAATCCCTAGGTCCGGCTGGGCAACCAGCGCGCAGGAGGAGAACAGCAAAAAACCGCCTGAAGACATAGATAAGACGGAAGCCTGTTGAAAGATAACGACCACCAGAAGCCACTACAGGAATGCTGTCCACTCGGAAACTTATCTCACCTTCTCTAGACCCACAAACTTTATTCTAATACAACTGTCTCTCTAAAATCTTTTCTCTTCTCTGTTTAAAAGGTCATTGGTTTGCCGATTAAAAAAGAACATACAAAATCTAATAACTAGGCTGATTCAAATGAAACGTTACTAAACTCTGTATTAATTGAACTGCTAGCTTAATAATTTCTCTGTTGTATACTTAGCCTTGTTAGTATTAATCTAAATGATAAAAATATTACATTGTGAAAAGTAAAATTCACCTGTGTTAATTAATAGTAATAGTGAGTAGTTAAAACAAAAGTAATCATATAAAACAAAAAGAAAAAATTAATAGCCTAACTACTTAGGAATGCGCCTGGGTCCAGATGTAAATCACTGCCCTGTCAATGATAAGCTAAACCTATAAGCAAGCTGATTTCTTCACTGATGTTCGCCATTCCTATGCTTTTAGAAAACATATATATACTGGTCACCAACTCAAATAAAATTACACTCAGATTTTCACTCTTGAAGTGTGTCTGTTTGTCATTTCTTTAACCGAATCCCTGACCACCCTGCGCAGTCTCTCACCCTGAGACGGCCTCATCGTCTACTGCTGTGCTGGTCCGCGGCACCTCCAGGATACAGGGTTACCAGGAAGTCCTAGTTCTATGTCTCCAAGGAAACCGAGGGGGGCCTGGGCCTCCCCTCACCCCTCACTTCCTGTGGTTTCCCCTCCTCAGTGAAGGTGAGTTTCCCCTCCACAGGTGCCCACCCAGTTATCTCTGCCACAAACTCCAGGGTCATCTTCACGATCCACCCCCCCCCACCCGTCTTCTTCCAGTGCACCCAAATGTTCAATTCATGTCCATGACCAGCCACCTATTCCACATCACCCTCCTTTCTCACCTGGCCCAAGGGTCACACCACTCCACCTCCAGCCTCACCTCTCCCAGTCCATTTCCTTCCAAGACATGATCCTGTTCAGTCAGCTCATGTCAACTCCCTGTCTCATCCCTCAGGGGATCCCTCTGCTTAATGGAGGGGCTCCCAGGTCTCCC
>NW_023602252.1:0-39051 GCF_014898055.3 Talpa occidentalis | reverse complement strand
TTGGGACAGCTGGACGCTGAGGAAGAAGGAGGGGTCTGGGATGACTGCAGGTCTTGGCTTGATGTCTGGGAGCCCCGAGGTGGAGCCGGCAGGGATGGGGCTGGATGAGATCAGACTTGGACCTGGTCAGCTGGAGGGGGTTGCAGGCCAGCCGGGGAAGATAATGTAATAATCAACAACTAACCACCACACTTCTGTGACTTAGGAGGTGCCAGGCACTGTACTAAGCATTTTTTTTAGATTATTTCTTATCACCCTCACAATAAAGGCAGGAGTTAGTTGTTGCTATTTCCCCTATTTTAAGACAAGAAAATGGAGACTTAGAAGAATGAGAATAGTTAGTTCAAGAGCAAGGGGTAAGGATGGCCAAAGGAGCTCAGAGCTGAGGGGAAGGTGTGCAGTGTAGACTTTGAGCTCCCTGATTGGAGTCTCTGCAGTCACAGGTCTCCAAGGGAACAGGGGAGGTGGCACATTGAAGCCAGGATGGTGGCCAGACCGTAAATGAAAACAGAACTAATAACCTTTGGGGGCTGAAGGTATCTAAGATCTGTGTGAGTTTTCAGTTCTCTGGGTGACAGTTTAGGCTTTGTCTGGGTTTTTTAAAAAGAGGATGTGACTTGTGAAGTTCTGGTAAGATTTGAGTAGGGGGCTGGAGTTGGGGGATTGATTATATAACCCCTGTAGATCCCAAAGGAATGGGTATGAAATGTCAGTGCTGGGGGGCAGGTTCTGTGGGTGTCTGTCAGGCCAAAGGACTTGGAGAACCCCCTGTTCCCAGTGATGCCTAAGCTTCTGAGAGTTGAGAAGCCCCCTTATCTGATTTTACTGCCTTATGGCAAATGTTGGGGTTGTAGCACACACACTCAAACTCCTAAGAACTGAGCAGGTGACAGGGCAGAGCTGTGACAAGCCTCACAGAAGTCTGCCCATCCCCCTAGACACAGCCCCAAACATGGACAGTGTCCTGGGTGAGTCGCATACTAAGCCTGAGAAACCGTCACCATACCTCACACAACACCCAAAGTCACACAACACACTGAGACATGAGCAATTACTTGGCCCACCTTTTAGAACAATGTGAAGGCACCCCATCGAATCCACAGGACAGATGGGCAGCTGGGCCCTGTCCTGAATACTTAACCCCTGTCAGACCAGCAGAATCCCTCACCAT
Source organism: Talpa occidentalis (assembly GCF_014898055.3). Classification (NCBI taxonomy): domain Eukaryota; kingdom Metazoa; phylum Chordata; class Mammalia; order Eulipotyphla; family Talpidae; genus Talpa; species Talpa occidentalis. The sequence goes on along the minus strand of NW_023602252.1, from coordinate 37,880 downwards.
GACCCTCCATGTCTGCCTTCCCTCCTTGCAAGGCCCAGCCACTGTACTTCTTGGCTAGGCTTCCTGTGACCTCTAATTCTGGAGCCATGACCTGTGACCTTGTGGTTTGGTGGTCTCTGATCCTGGGGTTCAGCCACCTGGATCTGTCTTCAGCATTTCCAGGGACCTCAGGGTATTACAGGGATGATCCACTTGGAGAAACTGTCTTGAGAGATATGGTCGCCATCCCCAAGCTTCCAGATGACCCTCAGGCTTAAACAGGTCCTATGTGGCCCTGAAGTGGAGAACTAGGGTTTTTGGTTGGAAGCTATGAGAAGCCAGAATTTGACTTGAGACTTATATGACAGAATCATCCACAAGTTAGTTGCTCCCTTAGAAACTAAGGGATTTAGTTTCTACTCATCATGAGAGGCTACTCATCTTGGGTGACCTTGAAGGACCTAATATTGGGAGTTCTGTTTTTTAAGCCAAAGGGGAATGTCTCCCCATGGGGGCCAGGTCATGGAATCCAAGTGCTTTGTGCTTAGGTTCTCAAATATGTACACAGAAAAAGGAAAGGCTGGTGCTGGGGACAGCCACAACCTGGGGCCTCACACCCATCCCTGGCACTTCACCAAAGCCGGTCCCTGAATCCTAGCATGTGAACTCAGAAGACCCACTCTATTAGAGCAGGTGAGTTAGCAAGCAGACCTGCTGGTCCAGAGCTTAGGGCTAGGACCACCTAAGGCCTCTCAGGCTGCCCCAGAGGTATTCTCTAGAACCCTGAAGACAGAACTGCTCTGACATTTCACCTTCCAGTCCCAGGTAACCTTTGAGTCTTCAATTACCTCACACAAGATCCCTCAGAGTACGGACTCGGGGTACCCTGATCTGACGACTTCTCAGGGGAGGGAAGGTATGGGTTCACCTTACCGCAGCTACCCCAGTCCATGGATCCCATCAGAGGTCTTGTAAAAAGAGATATTCAGTGGGCGTGAGTAACACTCTAGAAACCTCAGTCCTTCCCAGGAGGACTGGCTAAAAAAACGTAAGTGCTGATGGGGACAGTGGTGGTGGAGAGCAATTTTGCTGAAACCAGGAGTGGACAAGATCCTCAGTGTCGGAGGCAGCGCTGGCATCCCTGCCCCTCCCCCCGAATCAAGAAACCAGGCAGCGAGGCTCTGGGGGCTGCTTTTATGGGGACGACCTGACAGAGGGCATGGTCCGTACAAAACCGGGAACAATACATACATATATATATTATATACAGAGACGCGGTCCTGCGGGGGCGGGGCGGGGGCAGCCATTGGTCCGAGAAACCGGAAGTGCCCCGTCCGGACCCGCCCCCAGGCCCCGCCCCCGCCTGCCCGGGCGGCGGAGGTGAAGTGCGCGGGCCGGGCGAGCCGAGGCAGCCTGCTCTTCCTAGGGTGGGGCACGACGGGGGGCAGGAGTGGGGCGGGGAGGGCAGGAAATACTGATCAATGGCACGGTCTATTTACAGGGGACGAAGAGAAGCCTAAACGGACGGGACAGGGGTTGTCTGTTTTTAAAAAATGAACAAAAACCCCAGGCTGGGGCAGGGGCATGAGGCAGGGGGGCAAAATGAGATGGATTCTGAAAGTGGAGAGACCTGGGGGTTTGGGGGTCTCACTTCCCTTGGTCCAAGCCCCAATTTGGGGTTCAAGTGGGGAAACGGAGTCGATTTCACTTAGAAAGCAGGCTGCCAGCAAGGCGGCCCTGGTCTCCAAAAAGGTTAGTAGTAAAATTCTGCCCTCCAGTCAAAACAATGGAAAACAGTAGGGGTGGAGTGGGGTGAGGCTGAATCTCTGCGATGTTAGTACAAGGCTTCCAGGTGTGGCCCTGGGCAGGCAGGGCAGGGCAGGGCCTGGCTTTCCGGTAAGTAATGTGCCCCTGGCTGAAGACCAGGGTCTCTGCCGCCAGGCACCCTAAGCTGACCTCCTTTCACCCCTGGCATTCCCAGGCTTGACCAGGAGACCTGGACCCTAGAGAGGCCCTAGAACAGTTTCAGGAAGAGGTTATGGCTATTTGGCACCTGGGGACGGGGAGGCACAGGGAGAGCTTGAGGGCTGCTGCCCCAAGAAAGGGGGAGGTGGGGACCAAGTGTTCTGGATTCTCCCCCTTTCCTGCTCTTGCTCCCCCTTTCCCCAAGGACACATGAGAAATCAGTGCAGGGTCAGGCCCTGCCTCTAGGCTCTGGGGTGGACTCCATCCCTCCTGGGACGGGGACAGGTGAGGGAGGAGGTGTGGAGGCAGCCCCTCCCAGCAGGAGGGTGAGAACGCAACAGACAGCACAATGATGGGGGCAGGGGAAGGGCCAAGAAGGTAGAATCTCAAGTCAAGAGGCCCAGGGGCCACCCAGAAGCCCCATGGGCAGGGAGCAGCCTCCAAGTGGTGAGATGCTGGGAGAGCCCCCAGCCCCATTCCAGTCCAGAGACAAAGGCTGGAGGTTGTAAAGTCTGGCAGTTTGGTCTGCAGGTCCTTTTGTCCATCCACCACCCAGGCCAGCCCTCGGCATCCCTTGGCCTGCCTCTGCTTCAGCCCCTAGGGCGAGGAGGCCATCCTTCCAGCCACCTCTGTCTGCCTGGGCCACCTAAAGGGGGCCTGTGTATGGGCCCACTGGTCCCTGAAGCTGGGGGAGGTGGGGTGGAGGGGTGGGGGAGTCGGGGCACCTGTCCCCAGGCTGGTAGAGAGTGGGGTGGGGTATTGAGGACAGGGGAGGGAGGACAATGGGAGGGTATTCGTTATTGTCTGTCCAGGAATGATTCCTGTTAAGTAGAATTGGAGTTCCTCAGTGTTTGCAGGTTTCCTTCCAGCTCTGAGATCTAGAACACAAAGGGGAAAGGAGATCAGGCCTGGGCACAATGGCAGCATCCTGCCCCTGCTGCCCCCCTAGGTCAGTAGCATGATCCCCACCCCACTTCAGGGTCCACAGAGGGGGTGCTCCATGGAGGCAGACTGCTGCTCTCCAGAGGGCCCTGCCTCTAGGGCAACCCCAGGCCTACCTTGTCCAGGAGCTTATCCATCTCCTCCTTCCTAGCCAGCTCTGACTCCTCCAGAACCCGACGCTGGGCTGTCTCCTTTTTCAGGAACTCAATCTCCCTGGGGATTGGGGTGGGGAACAGACGTGGGTAAGATTGTGTGGTCTGGCTTCCATCCAGGGTGTCTCAGGGTCTTCAACCCTGTCCTCAGCTGTTCTCTGTCAGGGGTCCCAGATCTTTTCAAAGCTTCTGGGGCCTAGTCTTTCCCTGTCCAGCTACCCTCCAACTTCCGTACGCCTTTCTTCCTTACTTAGCTGGGGGTGGGGAGCAACAACCACCAGACCTCTCCGTCCTCCCCGGCCCAGCCCCCCAGTACCCGGCTGCAGCGTACTTCTGCTGGTAGTCTTTGATGAGCCGCTTGGCTTTGCTGTACTTGCGCTCCAGTGCCTGGTACTGGGCCTGTGTCTCCCGAAGGTGCTCATCCACAGCCTGGCACAAGCTCTGGGCCTCGCCCCAGTAGCCCTCCAGTTTCTCCATGCGCTCCTTGTTCTCTTCCACACTCTGCTCCAGCTGGGCCTTCTCCACCCGCCAACGCCCCTTCTCCTGCTCTAGGCCTTGCAGCTGAGAGGAACAAGTAGCATGGGTTGGAGGGGCCAGAGGAGACAAAGCACACCCCAGCCTGGGACCAGGGCCAGAGTCTGCGTGATTCGTGTAGATAGGGAACCCACTGCCCCCCACCCTCTTTGCTGAGCCTGAGAACTGATTGTTGAGAGGAAAGTTTCCTTGCCAAGCTCACAAGGGTTTGTAGTGAGATGACAGATGTAAAGCAGGCCAGGGAGGCTCACCCCTGCCCTGTCTCCTAACTGCAGCTCTGGCCCCAATGACTACCCTGCTCCTGCAGCTTCTTGAACAATCCTGGCTCCTCTCACAGCCCCCAGCCCAATAGCCAGGAGTGTACACACTCAATTGGGAGTGTGTATGGGGGCACTGTGTCTGCAGGGCCTCTCTGCTCCCTGTCTCTCCCCAGCATACTGGAAGCTGGAACTCCCAGCTCATACAGATTTTTAACATGAAGATTGTGTGTCTACATGCCTGGAGCATGTGGCACCCTGTCTGCTTGGGTATCTTTATCTGTGTCATGTGTGTCACTATCAGGCAGTGTCAGCACGAGCACCTCTGTGAGAACAGAAGTTCCTATGACACTCGTCCTGAGCAACAGCCATGCCTGTGCGTGTCCCCTCTGGCCAAGGCCCCTGGATGCAACCTTGTGCAGCAGGGATCTAGCATCTCCATGTTATGTCAGCGGAGAGGGTGTCCCCAGGTGCCGGGGGTCCTAGCTGGCTTGTGTCTGTCTCTATCTCTCTGAGTGGTTTGCATTTGTGGCTGGGCTTGTATGTAGGGGACAAGCATGGACTGTATGAATGGAAGACACCTCAGTATAACAGCTGTGCTTGAGGGTGGTGGACAGTTGTTGCTGTATACAGGTGTGAAGGTGGGGGTGGCACCCCCCGATTTTGCCCCCCCCCACCGTTGTCCCCCCACAGCCTCACCTTTCTTTTCAGCTGCTGTATCTCTGCCTCGGTCACAGCATGCTTGATCTGGAGCTGTGGGGCAGAGGGCTGTGCTCAGCTCTGCAGGGCTGCAGGATAGGATGCTGGCCTGGCCTGACCCTTCACCGCCCCCATAACCCCTCCTCCTCCCACCTCCTTGAACTTATGCACCAGCTTCTCAGGCTCCATGTCCACAGGGGACAATGCATCCTCATTCTCCGCCAGCTCGAACACCTCAATGGCCATCTCACCACCTGGGAATGTGGGGCTCAGCTCCTCATCCTCGTCAGTGGCATATTCTCCGGTCTGCAAAGGGACAGGAGGCTGAGTACCCAGCCACACCAGCCTCCCTCGCCCTGATGACCAGGGCTTAGGTGGGCAGCAGTCTGCCCAGCTCACACAGGGGCAGCACCCAGGGGCATGATTCATGTTGTCCTCGTTAGACTGAGCCCCACCAGAGGTATGGTTTATCTCCCCCTGGGAGCCCCTTGAAGGGAGAGGTAGTTCCTCCATAAGTCTGGGACCCCCAGAGAAACAGCCTGTACTTTCACCATCACACTACAGGTCCTGAGTTCTAGGGCTGTCTCCTCCCTGGGATCAAGCCCCATGAGGTTAGTGGCTGCGTCCTGCCCTCCGAACGGGGGCTCTTTGAGGGACTTGTGTTTTAATTGTAGGACAGAAAGGGTGTCTGAAGACAGTGTATGACTTCTCCACTAGACTAGAGGTTCTTTGAGGGAAGGATCTACATGGCCTCCCTCAGACCGGGGTCCCCAGAAATAGGGAATTGCACTCTGGACTTCACAGGGCTTGGGAAAGACACAGGGTGCATGTAATGCTTCATTTGGCCACCAGGGGCCAGCAAAACTAGCAGCCAGTCCAGGGGTCCCTACCTCCTCGTCATCCTCCCCATACTGGGCGTATCTCTGCTCCATCATTTCCCGCTGCCATCGCTCCTGCTCCAGGGTCTGCTGAATTAGCTGGGCCACCTCGCTCTGCTCGCCTGGCCGCTCCCGGCCAATCATAAACCTGCAAGGACACCAGCATCATCACCGGCTTTTGTCCTCAGCTGAGTAATGCCACCATCCTCCCTGCTGGTCCTCCCCTTTCCAAACTCACACCTTCCCAGGGGAGGTGAAATGAGAGGGCTGAGTCCAGAGGCTGCAGAATGTTAATAATGAATGGAGGAGCCGGGGACTTATTGGGTTTCCTTCCCAGGAGTGGCAGAAGGTCCACTAGCCCTCCTGGCCAGTTCTGAGGAGGAACTTCAGGCTGGGAGCAGGGGACATGCGTTCAGGAGCTGCCAGTAGAGTGCTCTCCCCTACCACTAGGGAGAAAATGAGGCAGGGGAATGGTGGAACTGGCCTGTGCCAGCAGGGCTGGGCTCTGGAGGTGTGTCTTGTGTGCACTCCAAAGCCCTGAGCCTCAGGAAGGGGCGGGATGATGGGCACTGGAGATTAGGATAGAGAGGAAATAGTGGAACTTCCAGGCACCAGCCCCTCCTCTCAGTGGCCACCCACATCCTGTTTCATTCTCTCCACCACCCTTTCCTGGGGGCAGTGCCCCTCTTGGGGGAAGCAGGTAGTGGTCCCTGAATCTTATGCCAGAGATAGACTCCCTTAATATACAAGCCAGGGAGGAGAATTCCCCCAAGATTATAGGCTGGTTAAGAGGGAGGGATCAAGTACCCAGTTGTAGGACCCTAATTTGATGGTGCTCTCCCTAAACATGTTGGATCTTCAATGAATGAGTTGGGACATGCAGAAGGAAGGGGAATAAGTTGAGGTTTCAGTTTGGAGGTGCAGTGAGCCTTGAAGCCTAAGTGCTGTGAGGAGCAGTGATTGGGGGCGAAGGCGGGCAGGGGTCACAGGGCTGGGGATCCAGGCCTAGCAATTCCTTCAGCAATTCCTCACTAAGTTGGGCTTCCCAGAACCCTAGCTGGGTATGAGCAGGTAAGTCAGGAGATGGATGAGGCCCAAGCCTTCTGCCTGCACCCACTCCCCGCCCACGGCCCTCTGGGACCTCACCGCACGCGGCCCTTGGTGTTCCGGAGCACAGAGGCTGCGAAGCTCTGGGTCACTCCCACCAGACTCGTTCCATCCACCTCCACCAGAAGGTCGTTCACCTGGATTCTAGGGGAGGCAACACTGGTTAGGGGGTCATGAGGAGCTGGGATAAGTTGGACCCTCCCATCAGAAATCGAGGCTCAGTCCCTCTAGGGACCTGGTGCTTTGTCTAATGACATAAAATACATGAGGCCAGGGGCCCAGATATCAGCCAGGCCCATTTGCACGATTGCGACCTGGCCAACAAAACACACAGGCTTCCAGGCCCAGGAGGGTGAGAGCACACTTGGGTGACAGTCACATTCTTGTCCCCTCCTCCATCACACCTGACAGCAGTGTGACATCCACAGAGCACATCACCACAAACACACACACACACACACACAAGTGTGGGCCCGCAGCACATGTGACACCAGCCCTCTGCACAGACCTGACCCTGCAGACTTCCTCCAGAATGCTCCACAGGGTCACCTTGCCCCATGGAGATGCATGGCACCGACCTAGCCCCCTGTGGCATGGGAAGCCCTTGTTTGCCTCGCAATAGAGAATGGGGGTGGTCTATGAAGGAGTTGGGGACCCCTGGCCACCTCCTTCCTCCTGTGCCACCTCCTGCAGCGCTCCATGTGGAAATGGAGGAAGTGGCTATTTTTTTTACAAAGGCCCATGTATACAATAACAAACAGCTCACTCCACACACCCCACAGCAGGCGCGAGCTGGGACACATTCACACAAGCAAACTGCCAACAGAGCACCATGGGACTGGCTCTGGAATTAGGAGGCTAAGTGAGAGGGTGGGGATTGCCACCTTCCTTTTCTCTGCTTCCCCCAGGCCGTTGGGGCTTCCCAGGAGCAAGGCCTCATCACTGACCCTCAAGGGCCTGGCGTTAGCCCTACTACAGGGTCAGGGACTGGGTATTTGCTGAATGAAAAAAGAATGCTTGACAGTACTCCACCCTCTATACAACCCCCACTCCCTGCTCTCCCTGCCACAGCCCAGAACACTCCAAACCATATGCCACACCCCCCCACACCTCCCATGGCCCCTAGAATGCAAGCTCCCTGAGGGTACAGGCCCTATTTGTTTTGTTTACTGCCGTATCCCGAGGTCCTGGGCCAGCACCTGGTGCAGAAGTAATCCCCAAACACCTGAACCCCGCACAGGGATGGATCTATCTCACCCCATAGACACTGGCTGCTGGGGAAGGGCGGGCATACCTGCCGTCCCGATGGGCTGCACCCCCCTCAGTCACCGTCTTGACAAAGATGCCCAGCTTCTCCAGGCCCATGTCTGCTCCAGCCCCCATGCCGATGATGCTGATGCCCAGACCCTCGGAGTCTGTGGAGCAGAGAGTCGTGAGATGCCAAGGGGTGGGGCTGGGGAGATCTGAAGAGGCCCCAGCCCGGTTTGCAGGGCACAGAGTAAAAGATCCCCCATATTCACCCTCACTCTGCATGCACACTCATGCACAGAGATCCTCTAATTGGACCTCAACTGTGTCCTGTCCACCCCGTTGGCCAAGCCAACCAGGATTCTCCTGGGTCACTCCCTGCCTAGGAGGGAGACTATGAGTGTGTGGCTCGACAGGGTGGGGTGGCCATAGCCAGTTTGGTGTTCTTCTCTAAGCAACTTCATCCATACTCACAGCCTCCATGACCAAAACCCCCTGCCTTTCTCTGCTAAGGCCCTCTCCACAGCTTCCCCACCTGCCTCAGGGGCCTGACATCCAAACTCAGAAGTCCCCCTCCACTCGCTGGGGATGAGGGAATGGCACCACCATCTACTGGCTGCCAGGTCTGGTGACAATGGATTCCTCTCCCCTCCCCACAGCCTCTGCCTGAGCCAAATACCCCACATCCTGCCCATTCTGCCTCCCAAGGACCTCTCAAGTCCACCCACTTCCTGCACGGCCATCATCCTGTCTACACCACTGCAGTCTCTCGCCATCTACTTGTGACTCTCCCCTCATCACAGCCTGAAGCTGTGGCCTTTCTAGAATCACTTTCTAGAGCCTTGTAATGGCTCCCGGTGCATCTTAGGATGGTCCTTTACAAGGTCTACAGGCCTTGTCTGCACATCTGCTCCCTCTGCTCAAATCCAGCCAAGCCTCTCCTTTCTTCCCTATATTCTACCCTGAATTCCTCCTCTTCCGAGCTCAATTCAAGCTTACTTCCTTGGGGAATCCCCCCAAGTCTGGTGACATCCCCCATTAAATGCTGCTATGGAGGCCGCCCCCTCCCCCCACCGCACTGCACCTATTACAGACACAAGGACTTAGATGTGCTGTTCCCTCAATGTCCATCTCGCTGCAGAGAGGGAGATTGTTTTTGCCCATCATCGTGTGGCCAACACACAGCCAGGACCAGCCCACAGTGCCCCAGGGAGCTGAAGCAGAACTATCATGGGTGGGAGTGATGCAAAGGATGGAGTTGGGGCCCGGTCAGAGGGAGAAGCTGAACGTTCCTGTGGACGACTCTCCCTGAGGGAAGTCCGTCCCCTGGCCCCAGCCTCTTACCCTTCTCCAGCTCCACAGGGAACAGCTCCAACCTCTCCACACGTTTCTCCAGCTCGTACTCAGCGGAGGCGGCCATGGGGTCCACATCCTCATTGCGGCGATCATAGTCCTCATTGGAGTAGGTGCTGAACACCTGGGGGGGGCGGCTGGTCAGAGGGGCCCTCTGAGGGCCAGGGCAGCCCCAGCACGGGGAGCTGTGGGCCGCTGCCCACTGCCGTGTCCTCCTGCCACAGGCCTTCCCCAGGTTGGAGGTGATGAGGCCTCCCCAACCCCACGTGACTGACCCCAGTTTGAAGCAAAGGCCATTCTAGTCCCAAAGCTCCTGGGGCAAGACAGAAAGGGACTCAGTCTTGCTCAATCTACACTGTTATTCTTTTGTAGCCCAAGTGATAGGAGCATAATCCCCTGTGGAAGGAAAAGAAGGGTCCTGGAGAAATCATCAGACTACCAACCCTGGTCTCTAGGCCAGAGACCAACAGAGGGGACCAGCAGAGAGACAGTGAGAGGGAGCACCTAGAGAGCCAGCCAGGGGCAAGGGTGGGCTCAGACTGATGCAGACAGACAGCAGGAGAGAGGGAGGGACAGGCTGGGGGAAGAGGGGAAGAGGAGGAGGGGAGGAAGAACGGAGAAGATGCTGGAGGATGCCAGATGGGGAGAGAGGGGGGAGTGGGGTGTCAGACAAGAAGGGGGGAGAGAGGGATGGAAAGAGGCAGAAGGGCACCCAGAACCTGTTTGACCTGAACTTGACATTGGGGGGGGCGAGGGAGGGGGGCAGGACCACCTCTACCCCCTGGGAGAAAGGGCAGGCCCTCCCTCAACAACCACTGCCCCACCTGCAGGGCCAAGCCTGTCTGCCTCCAGAACCACAGCTCAGAGGTACACCCCTTATTCCCATGCATGAAGAGGCCCAGCTTGAGGCTGTTGCCCAGGACTCTGGTGACAGCAAGATCAGGGAAGTGGCAGCGGCTCCAGCACTATCCCTAGTGAACCCAGCTTCTAGAGGCCCAAAGGTAGCCCTGCCTTGTCCCCACGTTCTGTTCTCAGCAATAAAGAGAATCCCCCTGCCCAACCCTATTCTAAAGAACAGAGCAGGTAGGGCAGGGGTTCTGTAAAAGGGCCTAATTCTGGGCCCAAGCAAGGGTGGCCTCGGTGGGAGGTTAATGAGCACCATTTGGGGTACCATGACGTGTTCATGCTTCATTGCCTGCAGCGACAGGCTGGCACCACTTGGAGCCAAGCGGGGGCGAGGAAGGGTGGGAGCAGCTCTATCAAATGGCTGGGCCTGCGGCCTGAGGAGCCAGAATGGGCCCATCTCCTCAGAGGCCCCTGGCAGGGCCGTCTTCTCCAGGAGCAGGCTCCATGGGCACCCAGAGGGCAGTGGGCAGCAGCAACACTCAAGTCCCAGGCTTTGTTTGGGCTAGCTCAGTGTCATCCCCAGTCCCCTCCCCCCACAGAGGCTCACTCCCTCGGTGGGGGGTTCACAGAATTAGAAGCACAGCTGGGAGGGGCCTGTGTGGCCACTTAACTCACTGCCCTCAATTTTACAGCATCAGAGAAACTAAAACTCAGGCTCTTATAGCAGCCGTGGGCAATAGCTGGCAGTGGCCTAAGTCCCCTGGAGGGCCGGGCCACCCAGTCTGCTTGGTGCAAGACATCAGCTCTGTGACCCAAGGTCACCTGCCAGTGGTGGCGTGGGATGAGACCGCATCCATCTGGGTGCTCGCGGGCAGGCCCTGGCACACCAGCCCCAGGCCTGGGACAGGAACTGCCATGGGTTCAGCAAACGGTTTGGCCCACTTTTGTTCTGGGTTCCTTGACCCTCACCCTCTGCTCCAGCAGTAGGGTTCCCCCTTGTGTGTGCATGCACACACAGACACCCACAGATGCACATGACCTCTAAACCACCCTCAGTGCCTCCAGGGCTTTGCCCTCCCCTCTCTTCTCAGCCTTACAAATCCTGCCCGCTGCAGGAAACCCAGGCCTCCAGCTGAGAGGCCCCAGACCGCCCCCCCCCCTCACATTCCCACCATCATGTGCCTAGCCCATAAGAGAGAGTCCAGCACCCAATGCCCCAGCCCCAGATGACCATCTGGAATTGGGCTGTATTCCTAGTGGAAACTCCATAAAGGCAACAACTGGGTCATCTGCAGGGCACAAGCCCCTGGCCTTGTGTCCATGCAGGGATGGGGGCAGGGAGAGGGAAAACTGGGCCCGGGAAGCCCAGCGTGAGAGGCGGAAATCCCCACAAGGTCAAAAGTCAGACTTGAGAAGGCAGCACCACACACCACCGGTGAGCAGGTCACCAGGGAGTTGGGGAGCACTGCTCCAAATCAGGTGCTATTTTTTACCCAAAAATCAGGGTAAGGTGTCAAATATAGACAGTCAGAGGCCAAGGACTAAAAGACCAAACTCCACCTCTGAAGGGATCGGGCTGCGTGGAGAACTGGTGGCGGTGGTGCCTAAGTGTGTGTGTTTGGGGGTGGGGTCCTGACTCCCCATCCCCTTCCAGAGTGTCCCAAGAAAATTCTGAAACCTCACTTCCTTCTAGGGTCCCACAGCCTTCAGAGGGGGCGAGGGGACAGGAAAGGACTCCGAAGGTCACAGCCAGCGAGGGGCTGTCATGGGAGGGGAGTAGCACATTTCAGGCCCCTTGCTGGGGCGGGAGGTGGAAGAGGGACAGACGTGAAGATACTGGGGGTGGGTGAGAGGAAACTTGGGCAGCTTCAGTCCCCGCAGTAGTCATGGAAACTGCTGGCAAACAGCTGAGGGGTTGGCTGGGAAGGGGTAAAGGCTGGGCAGGGTCCAGGCCAAGGAAGTCCAAGAGCCTGGACACTCCATGGTCAGCCTGGGCTCTCTAAGCTACATGTGCCAGGCAAGAATGGAAGGTGCTGGTGGTAGGGGCTGGTGGTGCGGACTGTGGTTCTTAACTCTCAGGGGATGTCCCTCTCACCTCCTCTTCCAACTGTAACACTGCTCTGAGACTCTCAGGGCACTGGCACAACCCACAAATCTATCACCAAGAGTCATGTGCGGGTGGGTCACACCAAGACCCCCCCCAAAAGGGGGAAGCTCCCATCCCCCAGGGTGCCGTCAGGGCACCCAGCAAATGTGGCCAGTGCACCTGTGGCCTGCCAAGACCCTGGGAGTCTGCCCTGTTGAGTAGCCAAGAGCATAGCCAGGCAGGTCCCTGCCAGGCACCCTGGGGGGTATCCCAGCCCCACCTCCTCCTCCAGGCCCTGCTGTAGACCTAGTCTGTCGCCCCCAAGTGTGTGTCCTTGTGGAACCCAGCACCTCTAGCCAGTGGGAGCCGGCCTACCACAGACCCCAGCGTCCCCAGCACCAGGACTTTCCCCCACCCCCAGTCACATGGCCCGAGGCCAGCTCACTCTTCTCCTTCCCTCTTTCACTTCTGCAAATTTGGGGTGGGGGCTCCAGACTGGGTAAGGAAGGGTTGCCGTCTCCCACACCTTGATTTTGGGAAGTTCCAGCTCCTCCCTCCCTCCCCCTCTCTAGCTCCCAACCAGGAGAGCAGGGAGTGTGTCAGAGCACCCCCGACCCCCTCCCTCCTAGAGTGGAGTAGGGAGAATGTGAGGAGGCTGTCCTGAGGACACCCTCCCCCCCACCCCCCCACATCTTCCTACCACCCAAGCCCCAGCCTCTGGGAGCCTCTGGAGGAAGGAATGTCTGGGAGAGGAAAGGAAAGCAGGTGCCCCAGCACCCCTGTGGGAGCGGAGCCGCCAGGGTTCCCGGGGGCGGGGCAGCGGCGGCAGAGGAACCTGAGGACAGGTCAGGGCAGGCCACGCTGGGCCTGAAAAACGTCCCCCTCTGACAAACAGCTGGAACTCCCCCACGCCCCCCCCAGGGTGGTAACTTCTGGGAAGGGGGCTGGGTGGCAGGGGCTGACTCAGCCTGCCAGAGCCGGCAGGCAGGGCGGGGGCGACAGCATGCGCTGCAGGGGCGGCGGGGGGCGGCGGGGCGCACTCACTTGGATGGGCGCTGTGCTGAAATGGATCTTCCGGCTCGGGGCCGGGTCCTCTTCCTCGGAGAGCCCTGGGATCTCCACGCACCCCGACTCGGGCTCGTAGGGGGGCTCCCCATCCTCTTCGTCCTCGTCGTCCTCCTCCAGGGCGCTGCCCCCGGAGTCCTCCCCAAGCCCACTGTAGGCGCTCACGTCCACCAAGTCCGCCTCCGAGAAGTCCTCCTTCCTGGACTCATCCGCCTCCTCGGGGGCCAGGTCCGGGGCCCGGCCATTCCCCACCCCTCTCTCGGGCGCTGCCTCCTCCTCAGGGGCCACCTGGGCCTTGGGCTCCTCGGGCGCAGGGCTGGCTGGGGTTGCCAGGGCGCTGCCATTCTCCAGGGCCGCGTGGACCGTCACCTCCGCCTGGATCACCTCCCCGGGCGCGGCCTCGGCCTCCGACTCCCCGCTCTCCTCCACCTCCACCGGCTTAATCTTGCGCACCTCCCGGGGCTTGGGGGGCGGCCGGGCGGGGGCCACTCGGTGCTGCGGGGGCTGCTGCCCTCCGGGGCCACGCTCCTTCTCCGCTGGGGCGTCCCCCGACGGGGCGGGCGGCGGCGGCGGCGGCTGGAACACCCGGGACCGCTTACTGACCAGCTTCGAGTTGACCTGGGGCGCCCCGGCGGCCGCGGCCCTGGGCAGCCCGGGCCCGCGGTGGAGGCCGGTCCTCGAGTCGGCCTTCTCGAAGACGGCGCTGAGCTGGCTGACCGTCGGCGACACGGCGTCGGCGTCCAGCTTGTCCAGCGCCTCGGTGCTGCCATTGAAGCGCACCACGACGTCCAGCTTCCGGTCCTGCAGGCCGGCGCGCTCCTGCCTCAGCAGCCGCCGCGCCGCGGCCTCCTTGTCGCCGCCCGCGGCCGCCGGGACGCTCCGTTCGAAGAGCTTGCGCGTCTCCTGCAGCCGCGACGGCGCGTGCGGCGGCGGCGCGGGCTGCGCCGAGGGCGCGGGCTTGGAGTCGAAGCGGCTCACGCGCTCGGACACGCTGGTGCCCAGCTTGAGCAGGGCGCTGTGGTCCACGTTCTCGTTGAGGCTGCTGGCCCGCGGCAGCGACAGGCGCACGCCGCGCTCGGGCGCCCGCAGGGCCTCGGTGGGGCCCGCGCCGCCGCCCGCCTCGCCCGGCGGCCCCGCCGGGGTGCCCATCTGCAGGAACATACTTTTGATGCGGTGGACGTTGGAGCCATATTTCTTGTGGTGGGCCGCCTTGGGTGCCTCGTCCGGCCCGGGCGCGTCCGGCGGCTTCAGCGCCTGGATGCCCGCCTCGTAGGCGCTGCGGTGCGGGGAGGCGCTCCGGAGGGGACCCCCGGGCCCCCGCGGCTCCGTCTTCATCATGATGGGGGGAGCCGGGTTCGCATCCCCGGGCTTCCCGCTCCCCCCCTCCAACAGGCGGCTCGCCAAGTCGGGACCACCGCCCCCGCCCCCCCCGAAAAAAGAAACCCCCGAAGGGCCCTTTTAGGCTCCCCCCCAAAAAAATCAGCTGCCCAAAACAGATAACCCCGCTTTAAAAAAATTAAAAAAAAAAAAGCCAACAAAAAACCCACGAGTGCCCTGTGTGGGTCGCCTCCCCCAGTCAGGCTGCCGGAGACGGCCGCCCCCCGCCCCCCGCCCCGAGCCCCGGCCGCCCGCGGCGGTCGCCCCCACCCAAATCGAAAAACGGCGTCCGGGGCCGGCGGCGCCGCGCGCCCAGCCCGAGAAGCAGCGCGGAGGCGCCGGCTCACATCGTCCGAGGCGGTGTCAGCGGGGCTGGCAGCCCGGGCGGCCCCCGCCCCGGCCCGGGCCTCGGCTCTCAGCGGGCCCGGCATCCCGGCACCCGGGGCTCTCCGCGGACCCCGCCGCTGCGCGCCGCGCCTCCCTCCCTCCCTCCCTCCCCCCCGCGCCCCGAGCCTCGGTCTTTCTCTGGCTCTGCCCGAGCCGCGGCTGCCGGGGACCGAGCGGCTGCCCTTCTCGCCGCCGCCGCTGGGGGACTGGCACCTCTGGGTCCTAAAGGGATCGGATTTCCGGGGCCAGAGCCTGTGATCCCTCCCCTTCCCTCCGTCTGAAGGTGTCCCTGCCCCTGCCGGGCCCTCGCCGGCAGCCTTCCGCCGACCCCGGCCCTGCCCGGCGCGCTGCGGCCCTTCTGTCCCCACCTCTGACTGTGGCTGATCACAGCCCGCAGAACCGCACCCCGACTGTGTATTGGGGGAAGCCATCCAGCCACAGTGGTCTCAGTGCGGGTTGTGGGTGGGGGGGTCCCTCTGCACCCTAAATGTGAAGGGAGATCAGTGGGAAGGAGCAAAGGGTTATTTCCTTCAAGATCCATAGGGTTCCCTGGTGTGGTTTAAGGCCATCATCAAAATCATGGGGAGCTTAAAAAAAAAAAAAAAATCAGATGTCTGGGCCTTTCCCCAAACTTTATGAAGCAGAGCGGCACACACTGTGCCCCGGAAACGGCTTTGAAAATTTTTCCCATAAAGTAATTTTGGACCCACCTGAAGTGAAACCTTGGCCCAGTGTTGCTGGTCTTACAGAGGAGGCGGCGGAGGAATGGAGAAAGGGGCCAGCTGTCCCCTCCCAGGTGGCAGTCTGTAGCTGCCCCTTGCAGATCTGAAGAGGGTGACCTGCCCCATGCTTGTTCTGCACCCAGGCTGGAAGGCGGGTGGAATCCCAGGCTTTGGTCCCCTGCCAGGGCCCTCTTGCCTCTCAAACAAGAAGCCATTTTGGGGGAGGAATTCTGGAGACCTGGGGACAAACTTTCACCCAAGAAGGCTCTAGCTTGGGTCTCTGACCAAAAGGACCCTGGCCACCAAATGCCAATGGGGGAAGAGGGCTTAGGGGTGGCAATGACCTATATGCCCCCTGTCCTGGCGACCAGGACAGTTGTTTTGATGGTCCCACTGCCCCCACACAGAAAAGGGGTCTGGAGTTGCCCTCTCTGTCTCGCCCTCCCCAGCTGCCATGGCCTGGGGGGTAGACATCCAGTCTCTAGCCCAAAACAGGTCCAGATGCACCGCCTCAGTCCACAGAGCCCAGAAAACGATGAACATTGTGGACCCTAGGACCCAGGGAACAACTCAGGCACAAAGCCTCCCCCCCCCCCCCAACTCCCAGCTGCTTCCTGCATCTCAGGCCTTCCTGCGGCCTCAGCCTCCCCCCTTCCATCCTCTTCCTCTTCTTGCCTATCTCCCACTCTCTCCTGCTCCCACTGGCCTGGAAGGGCTGTCTAAGGGAGTCCTCCTACCCCTCCTCTGAAGAGGTGTGTGTGGGTTTTGTGGGATATTAACCCATGAGCACGTGCAGAAGCGCATGGGGGATGGGGTGTGGGTAGCCAGCCTCTTGGGAACCCTGAATATTGGGACAGGGAGGGGCCAGGAACCACAGGGCTGGATCCTGAGGCTGGTGATCCAGAGGCCAAGGGAAAGGGAAGATTTGGGTTGTGAGCAGGAGCCGGAAATGAACCCAGACCTCAGGCTTTCCAATGCCACTGGCCTTTTCTTTTCCCAGCTGTGCAGGAAATTCCCCTGCCCCCCAATTTCACCCTTTGGGATGGGGCAAAGTGAAGAAGCCAACCTCAATCTCCTTTGCCTCCTAACCCCTCTTAGAAGATCTATTTGGGAGCTGGGAATTTGGGAATTGGGTTTCTAAGCTTAAACTGGGCCTGAACACCCCCCTCTCCTCATGGGTACCCTAATCCCACTATGGAAGTTGGGTGAGACAGAATTCTCACCTAGTAGGGGGTTGGGGCAGAGTGTCCTCAGAAGCACTTGTGTGGATTGGAGGAGGACGCAGGCCCCTGGGTGTTCTGCCCAGAATCTCCCACACCCTTTGGTGAGTCATCTTAACTGGTCCCAGCCCAAGGGGTCTGTGCCCACGCTTCTGGCCAGGTGGGGAAGCCGGCTCTTAAGGGTGGGAGGAGAGCTGAGAACCAGCTGTCAGGCCCAGAGACCTGGGACTCCCATTTCCAGCAGCAGCTTGGAATGAACCAGAATCATTGTGATACCGGGGGCTCCCTTGTTTTCAGTCTGCCAACAGTGAAATCCCTTTAAGCGTTTGGGATGAAAGATGGGGAGCCGGCCAGGACTTGGATGACTGAGGCTAGCGAGTGGGATTATTATTTCATGGGCGCCTGGTTAGCTCGCATCACCCCTGGCCAGAATTCCCAAAGAAGCTTTTACACAGCAGTAAGTGCTTTACCATCACTCCTCCCCTGGAACCAGGCACCAAGCCTCTGGCCTGTGAGATGGGTTATCTCCTCCCGCCTTCCCTCCCTGCCTGCCTGGAGCAGTAAATCCCACCTTTGAGGAGAGGAGGGCAGGGCAGTTACGTTTGGGAGGGTTTAACCAGTCAAACTGAAGGGTTCAAACCTACCTTTCATTCTTCAGATTGCAATCCTCATTTATCTGCTCTGGGTTAGCACCCCAGGAACTTTTAACCATTCTTTCTCTTTCCATTGTCCTTTGTGGAGGTGGCCTTCATAGCCCAATGCCTGGTTGTCTTTGAATGGAAGTCCCATCCTTACCTTTGTCCTAGACTAGAGAAGGTGAAGCTGTTCCCAGAGATGACCCAAGAGCCAGACTGCCAGCGTTCAAATCTGTTGTCTCCCAGACGAGCTGTGCAAACTTGGACAGGTCACTTGAGCTCTCTGTGTTCTGAGAGGATAAACTGAGGCCTCTGAGGGGACTAACAGATAGAGGTGAAAGTGACTGGGGCATCCGATCTAGGGTATGCGGAGGAGATGCCTTTCCTAGCCCTGGCTAATAAGGCGAGGCTTCTGTAGGGAGAGATAATCTGTCCTCCACCCTCCTCTTGATAAAGTCCCTCCCTGCGTTCCCACATACCCCCTAATCTGATGAGAGCTCTCTGGGACTGTTCCTTGAGGCTTGCTACTTTTAAACACCAGGTACAACTGCAAAGAGTGTGATGAAGTCAGGGAGAGACCTGATTTGTGATAAGCGCTCAGCGCCCGGGGCTCAGGCCTGGGCTGGGTGCCAAGGCTGGCTACTCTTCCCAGTCCTGGGCTTTGAGACTCAGCCTCTGAAAGTGGTGTTTCCGTGGCCACGGTCAGCTGAGCCGAGCTGGCCTGGATGCTGCCCTTCGGCCGCCTTTCGGTGAGCCAATGGTCCATGCTCCCCTCTCTCTCCTTCATCTGTCCTCTTCTGCCAGGGACTTGGGTGCCCTGGAGAAGGGCGTGTGTGTGTACACATTTACACAAGAACTCAAATCCAGGATGTCAGTGTTGGAGGGGCCTTAGTGGCCCTTGGCTGACCCCTTCCCAGGGAATGAGGAAGGCTGAGACATGGAGAGGGAAGTGAACTGCTCAGTTTGAGAGGAAGAGACAGGCGAGGGTTCAAGATCTGAATTGAGTCCTAGCTCCACTCATTTATTGGGTGACCGCGGGCTAGTCATTTCCCTTCCCTGAGCCAAATTTCTTCAAAGAGCTCAATTGGAATGTCTGAGTGTTTCTCCCAAGCACAGATGATTCTGGGTATTCCCCACTCAGTGCGCAGCAGAGCAGAACCCATGCTTTGGAGTCAGACCATCCTTGTTAGAATCCCTAACCTGCCACTTTGCAGCTAAAGGACTCAAACACATTCCTTCCTCTGGAAGATGGAGATAATATGCCAACCTCATAGTGTTGTGAGGATTAAATGAGTGCTAACTGAACGACTCCTGGCCCAGAGTAGGAGCTTGAGCAGACTGTGATGAATTGCATGTGTATCTGGACATGTATAGAATGGGGGGCATTCACATGTGTGGGCAAGTATGGACCCAGTGGACCTCAGCGTTTGCCCCCCTGAGTGTCTTCATGGAACTTTGGGCCTCTTATTTCCTTCTAAGGACTATTATATGAAATTCTGAAATATAAGCACCCCCTGCCTGCAACTCTCCCCATCTTTGGGACCATCCCTGGAGCAAAGGTGATGTCCCTTTTCTATGTCCCAAAGGGTTTTCTTTTCTTTTGTTTTTTTTTAAGATTTATTTATTTTAATACAAGAACTGGGGTACAGGCCAGAAGCATAGGAGGGGTGAGAAGATTCACCAGAGACAGAGCGGGGAGCATAACAGGCAGACGGACCAAAGACACTGCTGAGGGGAGCAGTGGGTGAGACAGGAGAGGTCTGCTGCACCATGTGGGTAGCTCCCTGGCTAGCCAGGAATCGAACCTGCACTGCAGAAACTGCGGACAGCTTCACTGTGCTGCGCTCAACCCGCTGCGCCACCGGGGAGGCCCACCAAAGGGTTTTCATTCCTGCCTCTTAGTACATTAAGTCCCCCACTGGCCCTGCAGGGAGAGGGGTCCTTGGGGTCCTCCCGCGGCTGGGAGACTGTCTTGCTGCCTGGGTCTCTCTGCTGTCCCCCTTCTACTGCTCATTCACCCTCCATGCTTCCCTGTTACAGCACTTAGAAAATTCAGACACATCGTGGAAATTCAGGAGGGAGACCAAGAAGGGGAGAGACAGAGAGAATGAGAGTTGGGGGTTGGGGAAGGGGTGGGACAGAGGAACGATTTCTCCAAATCATCAGTTGCTTTAAAAGAAAGCCTATATTTAGCCAGGCTTTAAAGGCCTGTAAATATGTATTTTGCAACGCAGACAGCCATAGCCATGGGAGCTCCAGAGATATGCAGCGAGGTCAAAGAAGAAGAAAAAACATAACCGGAAAGATTGGGCAATATATTTTGTCATCAGCAGATTCAAAGAACTCTTTCTCTTGCCTGCTGCGGCTGCTAATAATACACATCCCTGTGTTTTGATGCTGGCTTCTATTTTCCTTCTGCTTTTGGGGCCTATGCTGTGGGTGCCCGAGCAGGAGACAGGCTCTCAGAGACTCCAGCCTTGGTTTCACCTGCCCTGGGCCAAGGGGAAGAGCATCGTGCCCCTGCCAGCTCCCCTACCGAGTGGCTTGGCCATGCGGCTGCTTCTCCTGGCACAGGCACAGCTTCCAAAATGCCAGCGCTCTGGTCTCCCACATTTAACCCCTTAAGGTGGCCTTGGGGGTAGGGGTGGGGTAACAGATGCTTCATATATATGTGGGTTTTAATTTTTACTTTGAAAAGTTTCTTTAAAAACAAAAATCCAGAGAAGCACATAACCAACAACATGTACAAATAGCTAACTTTTTTTGCCTTGGCTTCTTTCATATAAAAGAAACAGAACATGAGAGTTTGAGTTGAAGCCCCTTCTCTTCTCCCCAGTCCTGCCGCCCACCCAATCCACTGTCACAAATCTGGAATGCACCCCCCTCTATAGCACAAACATTTCACACATTATTTTTCGTATTATGTAAAATATACATAATATAACCTTTACTATTTTAACTTTTTGAACAGATCATTGGTCTTAAATATATTCACATCGGTATTCAACCCTCAGCATCAAACCTCTGCTCCCATTCAGTAGTGACCCCCCCAAGTCTCCGCCCCCACCTGCCCCTGGCAGCAAGCCCTCTACTTCCTGTCTCTGAAATGGACCACCCCACTGTAGCTCAGATGACATGGACTCACACAGTATCTGTCCTTTAGTGACTGGCTTGTCTTAGTGTGGTGCCTTCAGGCTTCATTCACGTTGGAGCAGGTGTCAAATTTTCTTCCCTGTTAAGTCTAGATATAATTTCCTATTTCCCCTGCGCATCGAAGTGTGCACATAAAGCGGCAGAGTCATGCCTTCTGTGTTATTAAATTCATATAAGGACACCATGCCGTGTGGATCATCTCATCTTTTTCTCACTTGGCATGTTTTTCACTCTGGAACCATGTTGATGCATATGGCTTTGGTTCATTCATTCTAACTTCTGTTTACTATTTCATGGTGTGAAGAAGTCACAATTTATTTATCAGTTCCTCTCCTGACAGGCATTTGGGTTGTGTCTGTGGTTTGTTATTCTAACCAGGGCTGCAGTGAATGCCCTTGCTCTTATCTGAAACTGTCTTGATGGTGTGCCCCCAGAAGCTGAAAACTGGGTTGTCCCATAGGACTGGACCCCTTGGTGGTCTCTCCAGCAGCCTTTGCACAAGACCTCCCCTTCTACCAAAGCCTTACCAACATCTAATCTTGTTAGACTTTTTATTTTTGCCAGTCTTATGGGTGTGAAGTGGGATTCATTTGCATCTGCATCCCCTGCCTGTGAGGTCTTGCATCTTCTCATGCTCACTGGCCATCTGGGTTTCCTCCAGAACACTCACTTCTTTGCTATTCTGTTGCAGAATATTC
Source organism: Talpa occidentalis (assembly GCF_014898055.3). NCBI lineage: Eukaryota > Metazoa > Chordata > Mammalia > Eulipotyphla > Talpidae > Talpa > Talpa occidentalis. The sequence continues at coordinate 16,577 of NW_023602252.1, read as the reverse complement.
TTTGCTGCCAGTTGCAGCTTTTGCTACAAGTGACAGTAGTTCCACTAGAAGGATTTAAACCAAAAAGGGAAGTTTATTATTTTATACCAGAAGTCCAAAGTGTTGGCTAATTCAGAGGCTCAACTGTGATATTGGGGACAAGGTTTGTTCCACCTTTCTACGCAACCTTCCTCATTGTGTTGGCTGGACTCCTCTCGAGCTACAAGATGGCTGTCTCAGCTCCAGATGTCCCAGCAGGCAACCAAATCCAGACGCAGAAGAAAGTGGATGCTTTCTTAGTGTCTCTTTCCTAGAGTTCTCCCTTTTTGGTGGACAGAAATGCATACATATACATCTCCTAACCCAATCATTGACCAGAGGAACTGAATTACCAGTGGATATTTAGACCAATTAGCATTCACCTGATGGGGTTGGAGGAAGGCCCAGACTCTCCCAAAGCCCAGACCTCTGATACCTGGTCGGATCCAGGTTCTAGTAGCACTGCAGAAGGGAAAGAATGCCATTTGGGGGTCTCCCTGGTGGCGCAGGCGGTTGAACGCAGTGCTGTGAAGCTGTCCGCAGCCTCTGCAGTGCCGGTTCGATCCCTGCCGACCTTGGAGCAACCCACATGGTGAGCAGACCGCTCCTGTCTAGCCTGCTACTCCCCTCAGCAGTGTATTTCATCAGTCTGCCTGTTCTGTTCCCCCGCTCTGTTTCTGGTGAATCCTCTCACCCTTCTGAGCATCTGGCCTGTACCCCGCCTCTTGTATAAATAAAATAAATCTAAAAAAAAAAAAAAAAAGAATGCCATTTGAGGTGGCATTAGAGGTCTTAAAAGGTCTGTGTTTCCATTTTTGATTTGGAGGTCTTTACAGCTCCTGGATAGGCATTGCCTTTTTATATTATATATTACCCTTTTATTTTATATATTACCTTTCATCTGTTTTATGTGCTGCCAACATCATCAGCCAGTCTTCACTTGTCCTTCATCTTCTGTGAGTCGTGTTTCTTGTCTAAGAAATGTTTTCCTATGTTGAGATCTTCTACATTTTCTTCTAATTATTTTAAGTTTTTTTTTTTCAAAGATTTATTTTATTTATTTATGCACTCAAGAGCTGGGGTATAGGCCAGAGGTGTGGGAGGTGAGAGGATTACCAGAACAGGTGGATCTACTGAAATGTATTGCTGAGGGGAACAGCGGGCGAGACAGGAGAGGTCTGCTGCACCAGGTGGGTCAACTCCTGGCATGGGATCAAACTCAGGCAGTAGCTGTGATAGTGCTGAGACTTAACCCCAGGGCCACCAGGGAGGCCCCTATTTTAAACTTTTGCTTTTTCTCTTTTAGCTCTTTAATCTATTTGGAATTAATATTTATGGATAGTACAGATATTTTTTTATATGAAAAGCCAATTGTCACAACACTTTTTATTGAATATTCTGTTCTGTCTCACCAAATTGCAATGCCACTGCCCTCATAAATCACATTCCCACATTAGCTTGGATCTGTTTCTGGGCACTCTGTTCTATTGATCTTTTTGTCTAGCCTGCACCAATACCACATTATTTTAATTACTATCACTTTCAAGTAAGTCTTGGTATCTGGAAAGGGCTTGTTCTTTTTCAGAATTGTCTAGTTGCTTCTTGGTCCTTTGCTCTTATACAAGAATTTTACCGGTCTGCTTACATCTCTGAAAAATCTTATTGGGATATTTATTGGACTTGCACCGAATCACCGAATATGAAGAAGACTGTCTACATCTTTCCATTTATTCCTATGTAGCCTATAGTTTTAATAGGTTTAGAGCCTATAGTTTTTCTTTATAAATATCTTTTGTAAGTTTTGTTCTGTGTTCTATACAATTTTAATTTTAGTTTGAATGTTTTTTTTAAAAGATGGTTTTTCTAGAAACTAAAAAGATAGTTCCCAATAAATTATTGCTGCATGGAAACACTGTTGAATTTTGTGTTTTATTTGTATTGGATGTTGTTTCTGCCCAGCAACCTTGCTGCTCTCTCTTAATAATCCAAATAACATGCCAGTAGAATTCGCTTTTCTATATAAATAATCAAGTCATCCGCAAAAATTGTCAGAGATTTTGTTTCTTTTATTTTCCTAAACCGTCTATCACTAAGTGGTGGCTACTAAATCTGACTGCTCGCAGCATTCAGGTTGTGCCCAGTGGGCTGGCCCTGGGCAGCTACTGCTTGCACTGTCAGTTATAAATAAATAAAAGACCCCTTACTTTCTACAGTCTTTGCCCCTTACAAAGCACTTTCGCTTCCATTATCTCATTGATCCTATTGCCCCACTTCAAGGAGAGTCTCAGTGGAGAGGGCTCTGGATCGAGCTGTGCAGACTGCGCTGTGGGACAGAGGCGCGCCCCACCCCCTGCTCTTTCTCCTGTAAGTAAAAAGTTTGGCCAGGAATGGTCTCTGGCTTTCACAGACTCGTAATTGATGGTTTTAAGCGGTCACGAGGCAATAAGAACCCCCTTTAAAGCTTCAAGTTCAAAGATAAAAAGGGTGGGGGAAGGACTCTGGGTACTTAGGTACCCAGGCTCGTGCCCCTGAGTGCTGTGGGGGTGGGGGAGAACGTGGACATGTCCTTGGAAGCCACAGGGCTGACAAAGATGATGGGCAAGGTGGAGAAGCGGGCACAGTGCCCAGCCCTCTGCTTCCCAGCGGATTCTCCTCGTTTGGAAGAACATCCCCGGGACCCGGAAGAGGAGGACGAGGCCGGGCTCCAGGCCCCGGGTTCCCTCCTCTGTCGCCCCCTCCAGCTGCAGCGCGCCCAGCACGCACTTGTGACGCGCATCCCTAGCCCCGGGCGGCGCGCTCAGCTGCTTCCGCCCCCCGCCCGCCCCGCAGCTCCGCCCCAATATCGCGCAGGCGCAGCTCTGGACCGGAGCCAGCAAATGCGCCCTCTCGTGGCGGACTGACGGATCGCACCCTTTGTTATGGGGGTGGGGGCAGCCAAGGATGTAAGGTAGAAAGATGCGAGGGGAGGAGTCTGGAAGGCAGATACGACGCTCAGATCACTATGACGAAAATCCCTTTCCTTTGTCCCCATGACAACACACAGATGCAGATGAAAATACGGCCCTCAAAGATCAAGAGACTTCGGGAGATAGGGTTATAGGGACTGAAATGGAATAAGATAGTTGGGAAGATGATGCATTCATTCAACCAATCATTCATTCATTCTGCAAACCTTCACTGAGATGGGGAGAGACTGGGACAAAGGACTAGAGGGATTAAACTGGGACAATGAATGCCGGCAGAGATCAACCGAAAGCAGAAAACTGAGGAGACTGCCGGTGGCAAAGCAGCAGGAACACAGCCGGCCCGCTGAGGGCAGGGCTGGGGTTGCCCAAATAAGCAAGGGCTGCGAGCCCGGCTGGGCTTGCGGAGACTGACACCGCACGGTGCAGAGACCTGACCCTCCAGTTCTCCAGGAGCCTGCTTTAACTGGAGAGGAGCAAATTGGGAGGTCGAGATGCATCCGACAGCTTGAGCACCAGGAGGGACATTGGAGCAGTCAAATATGTTCAAAAGTTCATAATTATGCCTCTACTAAAAAAAAAAAAATCTTTTTGGTCCGTGTTTGGAGGTTGCTAGGGAATCTACCCATTATTTCAAAATCGGTAAATGCAGAAACAGAGCCAAGGTTTTAGCCTGTGTTTTCTATACGAGCTGTGCCACTCAGTAACAACATGGTTAGAGAGGGGCAGTGTCTCTGTCCAGAATCATTCCAACTAATGGAGGAAGGAGTGATCAGATTTGAAAACCATCATTAAAAAAAAAAAGTTGATGGATGAGGCACCAAGCTCAGTGGCTCAATGGCCACTGTGCCTTGAGCTGGGAGAAGCAGCACCACCAAGTGGTCTTTTTAAAAAAATCGCCCTACACCTGATACAGAACTCCAACTACAGTTCACAGGAAATAACAATGTACAGGAAATACGATTTACAGGAAGTACAGTGGCCAGAGGAACGTGTTAAGGAACAAAAGAACATCAGCGAAATACAGTCAGCAAAATACAGACTTTGGAAAACTACATAATGAACGACCTGTTCCCTCAAGGAAAGAAAAAAAAACAGGGAAGGAGAGATGGGGAAGGGTTTGAGAGCGTGGAGGGGGTGCCTATAGAGTTACAGAACTTTGAAAGAGACCGAGCAGTCAGTTGCAATGTGTGCACCTTATCTGGATGTCGAGTCAAGTAAATGCATCATAAAAGAGCCAAACAGACATGTATGAAAAATTGGATATCTGAACTCTATAGATCAGATATTTAGGAATTATTTTTAACTTGAAGGAATAGTAATGTGATGGGGTGTAACAACTATGGTTATGGTAAGTAAAAAAGGTCATTGTCTTTCAAAGATACTGAAATATTGACAGTTTAAATTAAATGGGGGGAGGGGGAGAGGGAACGGTACAGATGAAAGTGTTAGGGGGAAAAGGATGTCCTAAAGCTAATCCCATACAGGCTTTGTGGACTCCACCCCCACCCCAGGCCAAAGCCAAAGACACTGGGAACTCCAAATCCCATCCCCACCAAAGGGAAGGTGGCTGGGACCTGAGGGTGGGGTTAAGCAGCCAGGTTGGTATAAAGCCAGACACGTGGGCTTTGGGGGTTCCCCATTTTGGCTCTCCGCCAGCTCGCAGCCTCTGGCCAACTCTGAGAGTGCTTTTTGGGTTTCCAGGTCGGCGGATCAGGTAGGACGCATTAAAGACTTTATTTCCCTATTTTCTCCCTGAGTTGTACATTTTCCTTATTTCCCTTTCCCTTGTAAATAAACCTTTTATTAACCTTTTGTGTGTGCCTGTAGTGGAGTCTTAATAAGTCCCTTGTAAGCGCGGGTGAGGACCCACAGCCAGGAACCCGTTCAATATCGGGGCTGCCCTATACCAAAAGGAGGTTGGTGGTAAATTGATAGTCCCTGAAGCTGGTGATAGGTATCTGAGGGCTCATTAAATTATTCTGTATGTTTTTGTTTGATAAAAAATTCTTTCCCGGGCTCCCCGGTGGCACAGATGGTTGAGCACAGCGCTGTGAAGCTGTCCGCAGCCTCCGCAGTGCGGGTTGGATCCCGGCCGGCCAGGGAGATACCCACATGGCACAGCAGACCTCTCCCGTCTCACCCGCTGCTCCCCTCAGCAGTGTATTTCAGTAGATCTGCCTGTAATGTTCCCTGCTCTGTCTCTGGTGAATCCTCTTACTCTCCCACACATCTGGCCTGTACCCCGGTTCTTGTATGAGTGAATAAATAAATCTTTAAAGAAAAAATTTTTTTTCCAAAATAAGAAGTGTAAAGACCCTATGACTCCCGTCTGTCCTTCCCTTCCTCTCCCTACCCTAGCCAAGCAGTCCAGGGAACAGAAAGTGTGGAGTGTTCCAGCAGCGGCTCACAATCCAGACAGCTGTGAGGTGGGAGGTCCCTGGAAGACCAGAGACTTTCAGGGGGCTTCCAGCTAGGCCCTGGCGAGGTCCCTGTCTCCGGCAGTTTCGGGAAGGGGAAAAGGATAGGTAGGAAAGCTGGCTTCTGGGGAACTGATGGCATTGGGTTTGGGTACTGCCTCCTTAAGACAGCTAAGGGTATGAGAGGGTGGCTCCAAAAATAGCAGGGGAGGCAGCAGGGGGAGGAAGGGAGTCACATGGAACCATGGAGGGGCTGAGGCCTGGGCAGCTGGCCAGGCCCTGGCACCTCGGCCTGCTCCCCCAGAGTCCTCTGCCTCCAGAACCTTCCTTCCTCTGGCTTCCATCTCTGAGAAGGCATCAAGGTGACTCTGGGACAAACTGCCCTGCCTGAATGGATGCTGACTCTGAAATTTGGTGGCTCTCCAGGGACAGGTAGGATGGTCAGGTGGGTAGAGAAAGACAGGGACAAGGACTGAGTAACCTGGTCACTGTTTACCCCAATCTGCAAGCTGACACTTTTGGGCCCTGGCTGACTCATTACAGGTCTCAGACGTCCTTGCCTGGGGCATTGGATTATAGGGGTGGGGAACACTGGGAACAAGACCCTTTATCTCAAGGGACAGGAAGCATGTCACAGGCACTCAGAATTTTGGAACCTTGGCACTCACAGCCCTCCGCCTCCTTCTCAGGGACCCCGGGGAGAGTCTGCTTCATCTCTGTGGGTGGAAAGCCCCAATCTCTTCACCTCAATAAAGAGCCTAGGCAGGTGCAGGAAGGAGGCAGAAGCAAGGTCCCACCTATGATCCCATCCATGGCATCACTGATTGAGTCAGAGTGGGGCTAAGCTCATCCACAGTATGGCCTTGAGGAAGTTCTGCCCCCCCACGGGTCTCAGTTTTCTCATCTGTGAAAGGCGACAGGGGTTATGCTTGCCTCGTGGGGCTGCTTGGAGTGGAATGCCTTCCCACATGTAAATCTGCATGAAGACTCTGGCCTGGTAGCCACCATGCCAACTCCACACAGCCAGGGTCTGCTCATGTCTGCACCCCAGGCACCTAGCAGGTGCTTCCTAATGTGTGCTGAATCCTCCAGAATAACACCAAGAGGCAAATACTGTGGTTTCTGGCTTGTAGACATGGAAACGGGGCCTAGATGGTGTGGTTGACTCTTTGAAGGCTGCCCCACAGTGCCAGACGGAAGTTACCTCGTTCATGTCCTGGCCCTGCAGGCCTGGGCCACGTCCTCCACTTTGCCGTCTATCGGATTGGTCCCGTCCGGACTCTCTCTTGTCCCAGATCTGGAGTATATGCTGGGGTGCTTTGTCTGGGGACCAGGTCTTCGTGAATAGTACCCTCGTGTGCTGTTAGGAAAGCCGTCACCCTAACCCCTTACACCTAGCAGTTGCCGGGTGCCCTGGCAGGCTGAGGGACACAAAGGCGAGATCCTTCTGCTTCCAGTGATGCTGGGAGGTGGGGCTGTCCTCAGGGGTGAAGGGGCTCCCAGCTTGGGCTAAGCAAAGAAGGGAGCACAGAAAGACTTCAGAGAGAGGAGCAGGGCTGTGCTGGCTCCGGAAGGTAGGTGAGACTTGCTGGTGGATGAGGGTGGAAGAGGTAGCAGGGGTTGGCTTATGCAAAGGTGTTGTGAGAGCTTATCAGGTTGGGGCCAGCTGGGGGCTGGGCAAAAGCCTGGGTATTGGGTGGGGGGGAGGGGATTTTAGACAGGATGGCCAGGTGAAAAAAGGATCTACGGGGGCGGAGCTGGGGGGGGGTGCGGTTCCCCTGTGGCGCAGCGGTTGAGCAGCTGAGTTGCGAAGCTGCCCGCAGCCTCTGCAGCACCAGTTTGATCCCCGGCTGCTCCCCAGCCACCAGAGGAGGGTCCCACATGGCGCGCAGACCTCTCCTGCCGCCCGCTGCTCCCCTCAGCAGTGTACTTCGTCGGTCTGCCTGTTCTGCTCCCAGCTCTGGCTCTGGTGAATTCTCTCACCCTCCCGTGCTTCTGACTGTACCCAGTGCTTATAAATAAATAAATAAATAAAAATCTTAAAAAAAAAAAAAGGATTTACTGGGGAGCCGGGTTGTGGTACATGGCTGGATTGTTGGTGGGAGGTCTGCACCCAAGGGGAACAATAACTATAGAAAGATGACCCACAATATAAGAAAATAAAAAAAAAGAAAAGAAGGGCCTGAAATCAGCAGCTGGGGCATTCAGGGCAGTGGAGCCCTTCGGGCTTGAAGGGGCACTGAGATGGTCAGGTTAGCGCTTAGAAACCTGCCCTCTCCAGCTGGAGGGCGAGGGGAGGGCCCTGTGGTGTGAGGAGGCAGTCCACCCTCTGTTCAGTGGCTGCTCCAGTGGCAACGGGGAGGGCCCCAGGGCTGAAACCAGGGCCCAGCTCCGCCAGGGCCACCCCCCTGTGCCTCCCTCCCTCCTCCCCCCCTGCTCCTGTCTCTGTCACTCACTGGCCAGGCCAGGCTGGGGCAGCCATGGCAGCAGCGCTATCCTGGATTCTTCTCCTTGTGGGCAAGTCGGGGCCTTCTTCAGGGGAGAGGCCAGGACAGGCTGAGATCTAGGCATGATAAGTGGAAGTAGGGAAGGTTCTATTTCATTGGTGGGGGTTGAGGCAAGGGCCAAAAAGACTTTGGGGAGTTAATGTCAAGGCTGGCACAGGATCCAGGAGCTGGGGTTGGGGGCTGGGCGCTGGACTGTGGGGGCTGAGAATGCTGAGGGTCCGGGTGTCCTGGGCCCCAGGTGAGCCTGACCGCATAGGCCTAGAGGGTCGTGGGCCCTTTAACAGGCTGACTGGGCGGGAGGTGGAGGTTTTCTAGGCCCTGGCTAAATTTGGCTCTAGGAGAGAAGGCAGGGCCGCTGGGCCCAGGATTCCTTTTGCTCGGCTCTATTGGCCTCTAGTGTGGCGGGGGATCCCCTTGTATATTAGGGAAGGAGGGAGTGGGATCTCAGAATGGCTACCCCCCTGCTCCAAAGGTCTTTGGGTTCTTCGCAGCACCCATCACCCTGGCTTCCTCTAAGGAACCACCAAATTCTTAAAGTTTCTTTCTCAGGTGTCCGTTGGACACACACACCAATCCTGGCCGACATCAGTCTCTGCCCACTGTGACTCCCAACAGGAGCTAAAATAAGGAGAAATGAGGAGGGGGCTCCCTGAATCCAAACAAACCAGTCTCAGGGTTTGAACTGTGTGGCATAGCTGGGGAGGGAGAGTTGCTCTTTTCCTGGGCACTTGCAAAGGAATCCCTTCCACTCACATATTTCTCAGTCCCTTAGGAGCACCAGGGTTAGGGGCCGAGATGTGGGGCAGCTTCTCTCTGTCCAGGACTGAGCCTAGTCCATGTGTTTGGGGTTCCTGGCTTCCCCACAGGTCTTCTGGCAGGGCTGGGGGGCACTGCGGCCCTGCAGCAGCAGACCACCCTGCACCCGCTGGTGGGACGTGTCTTTGTGCACACCTTGGACCAGGAAACCTTCCCTCACCTTCCTGAGCACGCAGGTGAGGGGGCCCGTGACACTGGTGTGGACTGGGGGTGCCTTGCCAGGGTTGTTGAAACTTTGACTATGTCTCTTATCGCCTGTCCTTATTCCACCAGCTGTCCCACACACCGTCCCCATCACCTACCATGCGCACCTCCAGGGACACCCAGACCTGCCCCGGTGGCTCCGCTACACCCAGCGCAGCCCCCTCCATCCTGGCTTCCTCTATGGCACTGCCACCCCGAAGATAGAGGGCGCCAGGTCATTGAGGTACCATCAGGGACCCCGGTGGGCTGTGTTGCCTGCTGGGATCGGTGTTCCAACATGTTCATTTATGTAATTTACATCCAGGCCCCAGCCTCGGTTTCTTGTGTTCTGGTTGGGCCACTCAGCCCCCTTCCCACCCCCACCAGGTCACAGCCTATAATCGGGACAGCTTCGACACCACGCGGCAGAGGCTGGTACTGTTGATTGAAAACCCAGAAGGTACCTCCAGTCCCACCATAAGCCCTTCCCACTATCTTTTTTTTTTTTTTTTTTTTTTTAAATATTAAATTTTATTTTATATTCCCCCATACAATTGCAAACGCCCAATTCTGACCCCAATCCTTTCCCCCCCGCCCCCCAAAAAGTGTCTCTGGTTCATAGTTTTTTGTTGATTTTGATTTTCACTTTCTTATATTCATTTCCTGGTCCCTTATTTAAGTTTTCTAGATTCCTGCTATGAGTGAGACCATCCGGTATTTTTCTTTTCTTTTTGGCTTATTTCACTGAGCATGATCCCTTCCAGTGCCATCCATGTTGCTGCAAATTGCATGTGTTTATCTTTTTTGAATGCTGAGTAATATTCCATGGTATATATGTACCACATCTTCTTGATCCAGTCATCTATTTTTGGGCATTTGGGCTGTTTCCAAAGCTTAGCTATTGTAAACAGTGCTGCTATAAACATAGGAGTGCAGGTGCTCTTTGGAGTTGATGTTTCTGTGTCCTTTGGGTAAATACCTAGGAGTGGAATTGCTGGATCATATGGAAGCTCTATGTTTAGTAGGTCCAGAAATCTCCACACAGCTCTCCATAGTGGTTGGACCAGTTTGCACTCCACCAACAGTGCACAAGAGTTCCTTTTTCTCCACATCCTCGCCACATTTGTTGTTGCTAGTTTTTTTTAATATGTGCCATTCTCACTGGTGTGAGATGGTATCTCATGGTAGTTTTGATTTGCATTTCCCTGATTACAAGTGATGTTGAACATTTTTTCATATATGCTGTTGGCCATTGTGCATTTCCTCTTCAGAGAAGTTTCTTTTTAGCTCTTCTGCCCATTTTTTGACTGGATTATTTTCTTTGTTGTTGCTGAGTCTCATCAGCTCTTTGCAGATTTTTGTGATCAGTCCTTTATCATTAGTGTTGGGTGCAAAAATGTTCTCCCAGTTGGTGGGGTTTCTCTTTGTTTTTGTTATTGTCTCTTTTGCTGTGCAGAAAGCTCTTTAATTTGATGTAGTCCCAGCTGTTTATCTTTCTCTTCACTATCACTGCTTTGGGTGATGTGTCTGTAAAGATGTCTTTGATGTGCAAATCCCGTAGTGTTTCGCCTATATTTCCTTCTATGTATTTTATGGTTTCAGGTCTTATGTCTAGTTCTTTAATCCATTTTGAGTTGATTTTTGTGTATGGTGTGAGGTAGTGGTCAAGCTTCATTCTTTTGCATGTAGCGACCCAGTTTTCCCAGCACCATTTATTGAACAAACTTTCTTTGCTCCAATGCATAGTCTTTGCTCCTTTGTCAAAGATTAGTTGACCATAAATCTGTGGGTTTATTTCTGGATTTTCTATTCGATTCCATTGGTCTGTATGTCTGTTCTTGTTCCAATACCATGCAGTTTTGATGATTATGGCTTTGTAGTATAGTTTGAAGTCTGGGAGTGTGATGCCTCCATTTCCTTCTTTTTTTTTCAGTAGAGCTTTGGCTATTCGGGGTTTTTGGTGATTCCATATGAATTTCATCAATAATTGTTCTATTTCTTTGAAGAATGCCATTGAGATTTTTGATTGGAATAGCATTGAATCTGTATATTGCTTTTGGTAGGATGGCCATTTTAATAATGTTTATTCTTCCAATCCATGAGCAGGGGATGTCTTTCCATTTCTTGTGTCTTCTTCTATTTCTTTTACACAGTGTTTATAGTTTTCTTTGTATAGGTCCTTTACCTCTTTTGTTAGATTTATTCCCAAATATTTGATTTTTTTTGTTTCGATAATAAAGGGGGTTTTTTTGATTTCTTCTTCTTCAGATTTATTGTTTGTGTATAGGAAGGCTACTGACTTTTGCGTGTTGATTTTGTATCCTGCCACTTTACTGAATTGATTGATGAGTTGAATTAGTTTTTCTGTGGAGATTTTGGGGTTCTCTATGTATATTATCATATCATCTGCAAATAGTGATAGTTTGACTTCTTCTTTTCCTATTTGGATTCCTTGGATGTCTTTCTCTTGTCTTATTGCTCTGGCTAGGACTTCCAGTATTATATTGAAAAGCAGTGGTGAGAGTGGACATCCTTGTCTTGTTCCAGATCTTAATGGAATTGCTTTCAGCTTTTCACCATTGAGAATGATACTGGCTGTTGGCTTCTCATAGATGGCCTTTATGATGTTGAGGTATGTTCCTTGTATCCCAAGAATTTCAAGGGCTTTTATCATGAATGGGTGTTGCACTTTGTCGAAAGCTTTCTCAGCATCTATTGATATTATCATATGGTTTTTATATTTCTTTTTGTTGATGTGTTGGATAACGTTGATTGATTTTCGGATGTTAAACCATCCTTGTGCCCCTGGAATGAATCCAACTTGGTCGTGGTGAATTATCTTATGGATACATTGTTGGATTCTGATAGCTAAAATTTTATTGAGGATTTTTGCATCAGTGTTTCATAGGGAGATTGGCCTATAGTTTTCCTTTTTTTGTGTTGTCCTTATTCGGTTTTGGTATTAGTGTAATATTGGCTTCATAGAACGTGTTTGGTATTGTCCCTTCCTTCTCAATTTTTTGGAAGAGTTTGTGAAGGATAGGCACTAATTCGTCTCTGAATGTTGGTAGAATTCATTTGTAAATCCATCAGGCCCTGGGCTTTTGTTTTGGGGAGGTTTTTAATTACCATTTCAATTTCGCTGCTTGTAATTGGTCTGTTTAGGTGTTCTATTTCTTCTTTATCTAGCTTTGGGTGATTGTAGAGTTGTAGGAATTTGTCCATCTCCTCTAGATTGTTGAACTTGTTTCCATATAACTGTTCATAGTAGTTACTGATTATTCTTTTGATTTCTGCTGTGTCCGTTGTGATTTCTCCTCTTTCATTTATGATTCTGTGTATTTGTGCTTTCTCCCTTTTTTCCTTTGTGAGCCTGGCTAGGGGTGTCTATTTTATTGATTTTCAAAGAACCAGCTCTTGGTTTCATTGATCTTTTGGATTGTTTTTTAGTTTCAATTTCATTTATTTCTGCTTTGGTTTTTATTATTTCTTTTCTTCTACTGGTTTTGGGTTTTTTTGTTGTTCTTTTTCTAGATCTTTGAGCTTCGAGATTAGGTTGTTTCTTTGAGTTCTTTCTTGTTTTTTGATGTGAGCTTCTATTGCTATATATTTTCCTCTTATTACTGCTTTTGCTGCATCCCATACATTTAGGATATTGGTGTCCTCCTTGTCATTCAATTCAAAGAATTTTTAATTTCTTCTTTGATCTCCTCGTTAGTCCAGTGGTCTTCCAGTAGTGTGGCTTTTAATCTCCATGAGGTAGGATAGTTCCTTGCCTTCTTTTTATGATTTATTTCTAGTTTGATGCCTTCGTGGTCAGAAAAGATGGTTGTATGATTTCAATCTTGGTGTATCTGTTGATGTTTGTCTTGTGCCCCAGTATGTGATCGATCCTGGAGAATGATCCATGTGCGCTTGAGAAAAATGTGTACTCCGTTTTTTTTGGGTTTAGTGTTCTATAGATGTCTGTTAAGCCCAAATGCTCTAGGTCCTTATTTAGAGCTTTAGTTTCTTTACTTATTTTTTGTCTTGTTGATCTATCCATTGTTGATAGTGGTGTGTTGAAGTCTCCCACTACATATGTGTTTTCTCTGATGTCTGTTTTCAGAGAGGACAACAGCTGTCTGATATATTTTGGTGCTCTTTCGTTTGGTGAATATATGTTAATGAGTGTTATTTCTTCTTGAAGTATTGTCCCCTTAATCATAATGTAGTGACCATTGGGGTCTCTTTTATTTTTTTGAGTTTGAAGTCTGTTTTATCTGATATAAGTATAGCTGTTCCTGCTTTCTTTTTTGGCCCATTTGCTTGTAGGATTGTTTTCCATCCTTTGACTTTGAGCCTATTTTATTCTTTTGTAGCTAAATGTGTTTCCTGGAGACAGCAAAAGGTTGGGTTTTGTTTCTTAATCCAGGCTGCAACTCTGTGTCTTTTTATTGAAGAGTTTAGTCCATACATTTAGAGTTAATATTGATATGTTAGCATCTGTATTTGCCATTATGTTGTCTTTCCTTTGATTTTATTTATTTATTCTTTTAATAACTTTTTTTTTTTTGGTCTTCTTTCGTTGTTATTCGTCCTCTGAGGTTCTGGCTTTAGGATTCCTTGTAGTTTTTTGGAGTGGGGGTTTAGTCGCAATGAAATTCCGGAGTTTCTCTTTGTCTGGGAAGGTCCATATTCTTTCTTCATGGAGGAAAGAGAGCTTTGCGGGATAGAGTATTCTTGGTTGGCATCTGTTTTCTTGGAGTCTGTTGACTATGTCCTCCACTCTCTCCTTGCCCGTAGTGTTTCTTCAGAGAAGTCTGATGTCAGCCTGATTGGTTTTCCTTTGAATGTTATCTGTTTCTTCCCTCTTGTCAGCTTCATTATTTTTTTCCTTGTCCTGGATTCTTGGGAGCTTTACTATTATGTGTCTTGCTGTGTTTTTCCTTTCGTCGTGGAAGTTTGGTGTTCTTCTTGCTTCTTGTATATCAATTTTCAGCTCCTTCTTCTCATTTGGGAAGTTCTCTTCAATTATATCCATGAATATTTCTCTGTTCCTACATCTTCTCCTCTCCTTCTGGAATTCCTATAACTCTTATATTTCCTTTCCTCATGGAGTCAGATAGTTCCCGAAGTCTTTCTTCATTCTTTTTCCTTCGTACTTCTCTTTCTTTTCTGTTTTGGTTCTTTTTATTTCTGTGTCTTCAAGATTACTTATTCGTTCTTCCATTTCATCTATTCTGCTTTCATTGCTTTTCCAGAGTTCTTTAGTTCCTCCATTAATTCTTTGATCTCCTGCATTTCTCTTACTTCCCTCTTTAGGGACTCAATTTCCTTCTTCTGATCTATCACTTTTTTAATCATGGCAATTTTTAAATTCTCTTTCTGGAGGCTCAGAAGTTCTTCCAAGTTGCTGTCGTTGCAATCTGGGGAGTGGTTTTCTTTTGTGGTGTGCTTCTTTCCTGAGGAGTTTTAGGTTGCGTGTGGTTCTTCTACTCCCTACTGTCTGTTTCTAATTTGTCGTATGCGTTGGGACACTGTGTTGCTCGGACTGACTGACATCTTGGGTGAACTTCTCCGCTCCCCTCTGGCTCTTCCAGGAGCCATCTCTGTCTTCTGGGGGAGCTTTCTGCTGGTTTAGGCAGTTTTTACTGAAGAAATGTCCCTGTTCTCAAATGGCGAAGCGGGATGCAGTCCCTGCGCCTCCGGTTTCAGGCACACTCTTCTGCGCACCGGTCTGCCCCGGACGTGGGTGCCTGCTCCCTCTGTGGGCTCAGACTGCTGGTCGGAAGGGGCTGGCGTGAATAACTTCCCGGCTGGCCACTGGGTCTCCAGAAACCTTCTGCCCTTTTCAAGCAGTCTTAAGAAATGTCCTGTTTATAGGGGTGTTTTAGTGACTTTTTTTTTCCCTGGTCGCTAGGTGGCGCCAAGATCTCTCCTATTGTCCTTGGGGGCTGTTTTTCGCTCCCCCACCCCGTGGGACAGAGAACAGAGCGGGAATGGTAGGGTACACCTCAACAGCTTTGGGGTGCTGTGTCTGCCTTGTGCCCCACCGTCGTGGAGAAACCACGCCCCGAATTTTCGTGCCCCGGGTCTCAGTTCAAAGCCCTCAGTTCCAGGACGCGGGCTGTAGCCCAGTTCAGTGGCGCGGGAATGGCGCTTTTGCAGCAGCTCCCGTGCCTGGGCGCCTGGTTCCTGCTCACTCAGGGAGGGACCTTCACCTCATGAGGACCTCCGCGCGTTTCTCCCCGCAAGCCTAGGTCGTCTCCCCGCAAGCCTAGGTCGCAGGCGCGGGGACTGGGCAGCCGCGGATTCCGGTCTGCACTTGCTTTTCAAGTGCCCCAAGCGCACCGCCGCCTCTCCGCGCGCAAGCTTACCGGCAGCCCGGGCTGTGTGCGCAATCTCCCGGGGTCTTTGTTCTTCTCTAATGGCGCCCGAGCCGTTCGCTCACCGTCGAGGCGGATCCTGCAGGGTTCGCCTCAGCTCCCGTTCACGGGGTGTGGTGCTGCAATAAGTTTCCTTTCCACTCACAGTCCCGCTTGCTGCGTCGTTTGTTCTGTTGGCCGTTTTGGTTTGTTGTTTCCTCCTCTCTGCCGGTCGGAGAGTGCCCCTTCCCACTATTCTTAGGGGGAATCTCCTCTAGAAGGAGGGTACTGTGAAAAGGAGAGACTTTAGAGAACAGTGGGGACAGGGCATCCTTGGGAAGACTCTGGAGGTGTATTCATTTGGTCGGCTCTGCACAATCTGTGGGATCTTGGTGAGCCATTGAGGCTGTGGGTCGCTAGGGAAGGACTCTGGGGTATTTAGGGAGGGAGAGAAGCGGGCCTGCAGGGAACACAGGGAGGTGCTTAGCAGGGGGCAGAGGGCTTGAGAAGGATTCCATGTAAGCCTGAGGTGCCCACCTGCACCCCTAGGCCCCCCTACTTCCCTTACCAGGCTGAGTTCCTGTGCGCAGCCATGATGTGGAGGAGGTGCTGCCCTCTGTTACCTTGCACCGCTTCTCACCCACCCCTGGGGAACTCTGGAAGCCAGGGGAGCTCCAGCTGCTCAATATCACCTCTGCCCTTGGACCGTGGGGGCCGTGTTCCCCTTCCCATTGAGGGGCGCAAGGAAGGGTAGGTGTGCAACCCAGGAGGTCTTCCTGAAGGAGGAGGAGGCAGCTTGCTTTTTGTCTGGGTGGTGGGGCAGAGAACACTGGTCTCCCTAGTTTCTCGGTGGGGCTGTACCCATCAGCATCCACTCTTAGCATGCACCTCCCAGTCTCACATCTCTGTCTCGTCCTCTGGCCACCTTCATCACCCTCTTGCACCTTGTGGGCCAAACCCTAGCTACCTTGAACTCTGCACTCCTGGTGCCCATGAGGACATAAAACATCCATCCATCCTGGACATTCTAGGAGGGATAGGCCCGAGATGACTGCTGTGCTCTGTGTACTCTCACTGTATCCCCCACAGATCTCAGGGGACCCTGGGACCCCCAATTCCAAGTGCCTGTCATTCCCCCACTTGCTGACAGTGACTTCTTTCTGGCCAGGTGTACATCAAGGTGGGGCTCGGCCTCACCTTCTCCACCTGCCTGAAGATGGTGGGCATCTCCCGATAGCCACGCACGCTGTGCCAGGGCCAGGCTCCACTTTCTTGTCCTGCTATGACACCTTGGCACCTCACTTCCGTATTGACTGGTGCAAT